>NW_005842004.1:1971162-1974511 GCF_000455745.1 Alligator sinensis
GATGCTAAGCCATTGGTGGAATTTTTCATCAATCAGGAGGAGGGTGCCCCCCATTCTCCTGATTGGTGCATTTACAATCCAGGGACAGAGGTCCCAGGAGGAGGGGTCCCAGTGAGGTTTTTGTCGCTCTGATTGGACCTTTTGTGATCCAGGGTGGAGCCCTGGATGGCTATAAAAGAACAACATCTTTGGCGGACCAGAGAGAGACAAGAAAAAGAGTGGAGCCAAGAAAAGCTGGGGAGAGGTGCCCCAGCAGGCGATAGCCCTAGGCTCCTGAAGATGCAGCTGAAGGAGCCACCACCCGAGCCTCAGCCCTGGAAGTAGGGAGAGTCTGCTCAGGCCCCACACGGTGCACACTCCAATGCATGAAGCCTTGGCCCTGGGATCTATGAGAGACCACTTGGGCCTCATCAAGGTGCACCTGCCCTAAGGTGCTCTTGGAACATCACCAGTTCCTTTCCTCCCACAGGGACATGGTTTATGTGGTGTGGCTCTATAGAGAATAGAGGGATCTGTACCCGTCACAGCATCCCTCTCACAGCACTGTTGCCTGCCCACCTATCCCATCCAGTTGAGGATGGGGAACACCCTTGGTTGTACCCATGTTACACTTGGAAGTTTTTAAGGCCCAGCTCAAGAAAGTTCTGGCTGGGCTGAGATATTTGGGGATAGTCCTGCTTTGAGCAGGGGGTTGGACTCGAGGACCTTCTGTGGTCCCTTCCAATCCTAACTTCATATGAGCCTATGATTCTATTACTATCTGTGGCAGTTGTTCAAGCGCTAGCATGAAGATTTTGTGCAGTATTAAGATATGCGTGAACCAAAAACATATATAATTATAGGAAAGACACCTAATCTAAAGTCTGCTGGAACGTGATAATTATTGTGTTCCAGTCAGCCTTTGCATCTTGTGTATCGGTGTCCCTGAGCTTCAAAATGGTGGCAGGGGTGCTTTATCTGAAACTAATTGATGAACTTTAGATGAAGCGCCTCCACGGCCATTTTGAATTACAAGGATGCTGATACACAAGATGCTACAGCCGTTTGAATTAGAGTGGCTTTCAGAGCCATTCTAATTAAAACCTCACCCCCACTCCTGAACCACATGTAAAAACTCCCTTATTCTCTGTATATCAGTATATGTTGTCATCACGCATCCCTCACAGTGGAGGACAATCAGTCCCACAGGTCAAGTAAAGGATTGTAGATGAATCAGTATGGGTGCTGACAGATTGGGTGGGACGCATATTTTACCAGAAGAAGCTGTGCATTAGTTTCATCCAGCTCCACTGGAGCACTTCAACAGGGCTTTTTGGCACTTTCATCTAAAGCTGATTCAATCAGTGATTAGACAAAACCGCCAAAAAAGCCCCACTAAAGCATCCAATCTTTAGAAACATTGGGCAAGCCGGGTCCCACGAATGCAATGCCTCTTCTGGGCATGCGCTGGGCTCAACATGGGGGTGCACAGAGTTTAAAGTGCTATTTTATTTATGTCTGTAAGCAGCCTATGTGTATTATTTGAGAAGTTAACTGATGCAGGGAGACCAGGGCATGACATGAAAAGCAGTGAGAACAGGGTAAGCTAGAAGTGAACAACACATTAAAACTGAGAAGTGCCAGCAAGATCAAAGTGAGAGAGGTTACGCAAATCTGAAACTTCTTTTATTGCCACTGCTTCTGTGATTCAGGACTATAATAGGAGCAGCTATTTATAAACTCAACATGTGAAGTTCAGTGCATTCTTAATTAGCAAAATTGTTTGATCTCATAAATCTAAATTAAGTTAAAAAAAATCTTTATAAATGCAGGGTGCTAGTGAATTTGTTTTCTTTAGGCTTCACACCTCATTTGTTAAGCCCATCAACAAATTTGAAATGGGGCAAATTTAACAAGTAAATGTTAACCACGTCCCAGTTTGGTGTGTACCAGGTTTCCAGTACTCATCTTCTTCTGCTTCTTCTACAGAGTTGCTCATTGAGGGGGAAGCTTTGTATATCCCTGAATTAAGAACTGTGGATGACAGTTGAAAATCCTAAAGAAGACAAGGGCATGATCAGGTTAGCTAGTCCTAGTTCAATTTGGGACCAGGTAAATGACTATACCCTTGTCGAGAATTTCAGAATTTTCAGTTTGTTACCAGCATGTACTGAATTTCATTGTGGCCTTAAAGGTAAATGACTCCCAGAATATCTGGAGGCAGTCAGTTGGAGGTGGGGTTTAATATTAAACGAAATCTTGCATTGGACTCTGTCTTCAGCAGAAAGATAGCTCAGAGAACCGAGTATTTGACTGCTGTGCTAATGACAATCTGTGTTGCTAAGCAGACAGCTGCTGGTTTTGTACCAGTTGGAACTTCTTCAGGAGTATGTGGCTATATTCCTAGATACAATGTGTTGCAATAATCAGAGGTTGGTTTACTGTGCCCAGGTCTAAGTCCAGTGATGTGGGATAAAGACTTCTGGTTATTTGCAGGTGAAAGAGGACAATTTGCAGGACTGGTTCTAATAACTGAAACCATATTATGAGAATTCAGTCTCTCATGTGTGTTTTTTTTTAATCAGGAACATATATTTCACGTAACAGATTGCATTTCAAAATAACTCTCCAAGGAATAGAGGACTGATGAGAATTCATTAGTTAGGCAGAGTGACAAGCAGAAAGCTATTTTTAAAATGACTAGCATAAGGGCAGGTGAATGAAGCTCATAGAAACTAATCTATATGAATTATTTAAAATGAGATCAGATTAAATGTTAATCATCTACTATGCTGCATAACACTGCATGGTAGTGGTTTTTATTCTCCATTAAATAAGTTCACAGAGTAGTGTAAATATAAATTCAATTTTTTTCCAGAGACAAGTGGACCCAAGGACACATCTGAGCGAAGATGCCCACAACTCATCTCTTTATTGTTTAGAACCCGAGGTGGCTGGCCCTTTACAAATTAACACAAAAATGGATGTCTCTACATTAACTCGTTAGTTAGAGGTGATAGTAATGCAATCAATAACTGGTTCCATTGTGCCACTTTCAAGCATATTTCACTTTTCCTTTCCCATCCAATTACTGAAAAACAAGGGACTCCACTCTCATATATGTTAGAAAAATTTCAGTTATGATTACTATTGTGCCAGAGCTCAGTGTACTTTTATACATAATGTTGCCGTAGATTTTACTGCTGGTATTTGGGTGAGATCTACATTAAAACATTATTTCCCATAAACACCATACTGGTGTGCTATACTGGCAGAAGACTTCTGCTGAAGAAACAGTGTATAACAGCGCCACTGACTTTGCTAGCATAGATTACTCTGTTTTCCCCCTCAAGTCACCCATTCTTTCCCT
>NW_005842004.1:1974542-1975339 GCF_000455745.1 Alligator sinensis
CTACCTTTCCAAACAAAATAAGCTGTACTAACAACAAATCAGTTTTTTTCCTGTACAATTGCATCTACACAAATGATTTTTGGCAGTACGGCTGAGTCAGTGCCACCAGAGTCTTCATAACATGACCATGGCAGCTAAAAGTTGTAATACAGATTGGGCCACAGACCTGCTTGTAATGGAAAAAGCTAGAGATTTTAGCATCTTGCTAAAGTGTGGTAAGATAGTTCTGTACTATCATAGAATTAGCTTGTTTGTTTTTAAAATTAAAATCACCATTGATGGTGGCTTTTAAAATATCCTGTCTAGCTTTTAGAGTTAGCGATCCACTGACCTGAATGGGGCAGTTCACACTTCTCAGCACTGCTACTTCTGGCAGTTTGGAGACTCAGGAAGATAATAATGCCTCACTTTACACTCTCTTCCCATTTTAAAAGCATTTCTTCACAAGAGACATAACTTTAAAAAAAACCCCACCACCTTGTAATTCTGTTGCAAGTGGTAGACTTAAAATAAATTGAATGGCAGTGAAGCCCTAATTGTTTCCAGTGAATTATACAGCGCTTAAACAATTTGTGGTCAAATACTCTCTCTGTTTACCCTTTATTTTCAGTCTCTTCAAATATTATCGTTAATCATTTTATGCTTCTTTCATGACACTTTCTTATTTCTATATTAATATTAATAATATAAAATCAAGAAAAAATAGCTATTTAGATTTTCAGACATTTAAGAGTTATTACTTGTCTACTTGCCTTTTGCATTTTTGCAGCAGTTCTATTTGTTCCTAATGTCACTCT
>NW_005842004.1:1975370-1984702 GCF_000455745.1 Alligator sinensis
TCTCATTTCATATGACTCCATTATCTTGCATAATTTAATCTTGCTTTTTGAATTCCTCATTTTATATCTGCATTCCTTGATAGCTAGCTTATATCTATTCCTTTCAATCTCCCTTCTCTTCCATTTTCAATACAGTTTCTTTCTGTATTTCAATTCATTCACTAACATTCCTTTCAATAATGTATTTTTTAAATCTTTCTTATGTTAAGTTTTAGTTATGATGTTAGCCTTTGGGCTTCCATTATCAGCTCCTTTCTTTTTTAAAGTCTTCCACCTGTCTCACTCTGATTTTATGTATTTTACACAGTTAGGTTTGCTTCAAGGACTCTTAATTTTGAAATATAACTAGTTATACCTATAACATTTTCCTCTGTAAATTCAATTAGCTCTCTCCTCAACTATCCCAAAAAGTCTAAATAGTTCTTTGAACATTTATTTTCATTTTTTCTTATTCATTCTCTCAACAAGCTGAATCACTCAGTGCCATACTAATGATTTTTCAAGTGCTTGATAAGGGCCTAAACGTGTTCCTGTCTCTTGACTGTGTTATATTATACAAAGAGTCCATGGCTTAGCATCTTTACAAGTCTGAATAACATCTAGTCCAGCAGTGTTGAGACTGTCTGGCAGTACGGCAGTTATATGGGGACCAGATGGTTTGGGCTTGGTTCCTCTGATGACTTGGATCCTCTCATGGTTCAGGTCTAGATGCTCTAAAAATGGACTTTACTAAAGCATCCAGAGATTACCAAAGCTGAGGTGTCCAATTTTCCCTCTCATAGGTCCCAGATGCCCCATCTAAACCTATTCTCATTGCTTACATATTTACTGAGAGTATCAATGAGTTAATATTTTCTCCATCATGCTAATCATTCAGATGTTTAACAAAAAAAATAATCTTTGAACCATTGTGTTACCTACCATGATTATAAGTGAATATTTGCATTTACTGGTAATATAAATCATCTTACCCATAAGTTTTATTTTGTGTTTATTTCAACATGCCATAAGGCTGCACTGTAGACAAATTGCTTACCAGACTTCTCTCTCCAAATCTATAAGTAGAAATTTATATTCATGGTTTTCCCAAACTCATAAAGACTTAATCCAATAGGTTACACTGATTATATGAAATGTAAAACAATGAGAACCGTTTCTTACAGAGGGAAGCTAAAAATTGTTAAAACAAGTATTTGGATTAATTTAATTTTAAAGTACAGAAATATTTTTTAAAAGAATCTAGTTCTGCAAATGAATTGTTATAACATAGTCAAAACAGGATACCATTTTTTCACATTGTTCAAAGGGCTACAAAGAACATCAGTGAAATTTCTTTACTATTCTTGGGTTAGCTTAGGGTTTGTTCACACAGAGACAATGAGGAAGGTTAAGATGCTAATGTAACTAACCTTCATGTCATTGCTCTCCTTCAAGAGCAGGGGCCACGGAGGAAGAATATCAAACTACAGCAAAATAAAGTCACTATACTCCTGAGTATGAGCATCTACCTTATGGAAGGAGTTCATGTGCTTTAACTTAAGCACCATAACATTTTAATTCTACCTAATTCATATCAACTTTCCTAAGGGAAAGTGCAGGTATTATATTTAGATAAACCCAATCTTGCAGGTGTTCAGAGGCCTTAAATAACCCAAAAATGGTTCACCAGATCTAAGTGCACCTCAGGAGGTGCACTAACTTAGGTTGAGATTAAGTTAATACAATCTAGGAAAGATTTACCCAGTCTCCCTAACATCTGCATGCATTTGCAGCACAGCCCTGGGCCTGTGAAAGCCTAGCTGCTCACCCAATCCCTGAGGCTGTGCTCTTCCCATCCCCCCAATCAAGACTGGGTTATTTTTAGTCCTTAATGCCTCCCCTAAACAGACACCCACCACTCCACCCATGGACCCACTGCCCCCCTTGGTCCCACTTGTCCCCAAACCCAAATTACTTACATTGTGTTCTCTGCACAGCTGCTGGGACCAGCAAATCAGTCTATGCACTGCTTCTGCTCTACATTTAGGAGGCTTAAAGTAAGCCACGTGCATATAAACCAGGTACAGTGAATGTTTGTAGTGTACACACAAGTGTCCCTACACAGACAAGCACTTAGCAGCTTTGAGTAAATATACA
This sequence comes from Alligator sinensis, assembly GCF_000455745.1. Lineage (NCBI taxonomy): Eukaryota > Metazoa > Chordata > Crocodylia > Alligatoridae > Alligator > Alligator sinensis. The sequence continues at coordinate 1,977,507 of NW_005842004.1, forward strand.
CTACCATTTAGCATGGCTCCAAATTGAGTTCAGTGGATTTGCATCCCTTATGTCTGACAAGAATTTGTCCAGTAATTTTAATGTGTCAGAAAGATAATGGCCAATGGAAAAGAACACAGAAGCAAAATACATTTTTGGCCCATTTTAGGATTACTGAACCAATACTCTGGATAAATTAAATTTCATCTGATACACATGTTCAGTAGGCCAACGGAGAATAAAACATTCTTTCATAGTAAAAGCAGACACAGTTTGGTCAAACTTGAACTCTGACAGTTTTTTGCTTTTCTTTCTAGCATGGTAGTTTACCTTGGGTGCTGACAGTCAGTCTTTTAAATGCCTGGAGTTTCAAGTGTTTTCTAAAAATAGCTCTTAAGCAGAAAACTGTTTCATACAGTTCTTCATGGCAGTTGCTTACTGTTTAAGTGAATATGAAACTAGAGTCAATTTGAAGTTTATGTGAGCCTTTCTACTGATTTCAGTAGCAGTGGAGAATATAAAATTAAGAAACAGAACATGATACAACATATTACAACAAACTTATGAACAAGATTTGTTCCTTTGATAAAGATTTTAAACACATGCTATTTAACCTAAAAAGGTTGAGTAGTCTTAAAGCTATTTATTTCTCTCTTTCCTTAACACTGACATACAAAAAGTATTTATTCTTTTTATTAATGAAATTACCATATCTAACCAAAATGTAGAATATTTAGAAGCAGCTTGAAATATGTATCTATTACAGTTTAAAGTTTAGAAATAAATTTAAGAATAGAATTAATAATAATGGGGAATGAGAAAGAAAATAATTAGCACAACATATGAGCATTACTCAATTAACCATAATTAATTCTAACAAAATAATCCACGATTTCACACTGTAATTTTTTAGAAACTTGTAGAGCACAGAAACAAAAAAGAGAAGAGAAGAGAACTAGGCATGGAAAATTCTAATTACAATACTCATGTTTCAACACTATGGCCAAACTGATCAATATCTGAATTCAATTTAAATATCACTTGTTACTTAAAGTGCTTCAGCCCATTATCAGAATCTTAGCTACCTTACATCACCCTTTTCTTGTAAATTTAAGAGTAGGTACTACTGGTCCTAAACTTTTCAACTCTCCCTCAAGGACACTACACTCTTCTGCTCTGGGTGGAACCATATAAATGTAAGGGAAAACGTGCTGACCTTATAAATGTCTGTCTCATATGCAAGGAATACAAAATGCTCTAACGTTTTTTTCAGATACTGAGGACTGATTCAAATCATATTAACAAAGGGTCCCAGGCTATTGCCTGCAAAAGGTTATGCCTCTTTGAATAATTAGTCTCTAAGACTGCCTAGCCTGCCTGGCTTCAGCCTGACACAGCTAACTACCTTGTTCTACTAACAACAATGTACATCAGAAGTAACCCCCTGAAAATCAGAAAAATTACATCTGTGTAAAACTAATTTAGGCAAAATCAAAATCTGGCTTTCAGTTTTGCCCTTGATAAACTCAACTGGAGGTTTACCACTGTCTTCATTTGAACCAAAATTTGGGCTTAAAATGTAAGTGAATCCAAAGGACAAAACCAAGAGCTTCATTTTCAAAATGGGCTCAACCCCCATTTCTGTTGCTTGCAGATCATTTGGATATACAGATATCCTAAACTCTTCAAAAACAAGCAACTGCACCCACTGTTGATGGTATTTACATATGCAAAACTTGTCTCATTTGTAGGCACTGCTGTATTCCAAGTTACTCTACTCGGTGCTATGATCTGCCACCTCATATCTAGTTAAACTTAAACTTCATCTAATTCTACTTAATTGGGGGGGAAAGGTGGGGGGGGGGGGACCCAGAGTATAAAAATGAATCCTGCCCTGCTGGCCTGAGAACAAGAAAGAAGGATCCAAGAATCAAGGGCAGGCATCTCAGTACGTCACCCCAAAGCCTTTCTTCAGGCAAGAGGATGTTTAAAGAGAACTAGGAAGTGGCTTTGCAGATGTTAGATGGGAGCTTCTCTCAAGCTGGAGTTGGGGGGGTGGAAAAGGAGGGAAGAGAAGATGGGGGGCAATGCAAGAGAAAGCAGGAAGGTATTTATTTGAAAATGCCATACGTTAGAGATGGAAGATGGCATCATGATGTTTTGGGAAGTTATGATAGCTACAGACAGAATAGCTTGTGAAGAGTCTTGAAGATACATGATTTATGTTTAGATTATAGAAAAGGAAACCAATATTTAACAAAACTAAATAGAAGGTGCCCTGGTCAAATCAAGGAGCTAGAAAACTGATCCTTGCTGTAGCACTCCAGAAAGGGGTGGCATAATATACCTATGAAGGCCAGTAAATAGGATGTTACAGTAATCAACTTATGAAGCAACAAAAATCCTAGACAAGACCTGTGGATGGATAAAAGAGGTCCAATCTGTGAAATGCTACACAGAAATAATCTTCAGGTTCCATCATGCCCCATTGCTTAGGTCCAGTTGTGTGGTCTACCATGATAGAGTGCTTGTGTAGCAGGCTTACCTTTCAGAGCTTGGGTTGAGTCCCAGGCTTGAGATCCTGCTGTTTTGATTGGTGGAGCCCATCCACCAATCCGGAGGCAGCAAGAGGAATAACAGCAGGGCCCTTTCCTGAGGGGAGGGAGAGAAGAGCTCCCCCAGACCTGATTGATGACTGCAAACTGTCAGGTCTGGAAGACTTCAGGGGCCGAGCCCTGGAGCACATAAAAGGAGCTGCAGGCCCAGCATGAGGGATGATGCGTTGGAGACAAAGAAGAGAGAAGAGCGGAGCTTAGAAGAGCTAAGAAGAGCTGCTCAGCAGTAGCCCATGAAGAGCCCCTGAAGACTTCTATCAGCGGGGAGCAGGAGATGGCTCCAGCATTTAAACTCTCAGTGCACAGCACACGTATGACATCCAGACCCTGGGTTGCGAAGGGGCACCACATGGGCTACTCCTGGGTGATAGCAGGAAAGCTTAGGAGACTTTGGGGTCTTTCTCTCCTTTTTCTTTCCCCCCCACTTCCTTTCCTGTAGTGGTACCTTGGGAGTGGGGCCTCTGCCCTGGAGGGCACCCAGGCAGTCTAAGGACTGCTGATTATATTTGTGGACTGTGCCTTACAGTTTATGTGAATAATTTGAAGTAATAGTTTGTATATGACTAGAGTTATAAGGTTGCCCAATCAATATCCTTTGGTCTGGTTTGTTCTATTGTTCATCTGTATTTTAAATGATAACTGGGTATGTGTATATCTGTATATATATAATTCCCTCAATCGGAGAGGGAAGTACAAACCCATCTATACCCGGGCTACACTTGTCTGGGTTTTGGTTTGTTTGAAGACCCTTCATAGTTTATCCTGTTCTACCTACTACATACTCTGCTGTGTAGAACATTTATCCATGGCTTCTTTCGGCAGACAATGACAGCCTTTGTTTTACCATTTGTTACTTTTTTCAGAAAAGCACCTTTGAATGCAGCCCTTTATCTCTAGGTAGATCTCCCTGGTATAGATACCCAAAACTACCTTCTTTTCCTCTTTCAAATATTTCATTAAAACTATTTCCTACAGATTTCAATCAAGATATTCACTATGATGTGATACACTATGAATACTGCTTGCACTGACAAAGATACTCTAGTTTCCTTGTGTTTCAGTGTCTCTGTGAATCTAGCTCTCCTCTTTGACTTAACTTGTGATTCTTCAATCACTTATACCTGTGATTCTCAATCAGGATACTGCGGCCACACGGTGGTGTGCAGTACTAGAGCAGTTAGGTGCGCAAACATCTCTGCATGTTTTCCAAGATAAATTAACACATTTCAAATAGGAACCCATACTGCTGTGGTCTTTCTGAGTTCTTTGCAACAGAAGAATTTCTCTATTATTTTTCCATAGTCAAAAAATGAGTGACAGCTAAGAGCTGACATTTGTTGAGAGGGGACGTTAAGTCTAACAAGGCTGAGAATCACTGCCTTACACATGTGTAACTTTAGCAGTTCTGATTATTTCAGTGTGGCTACTCCTTGATAATAAAACTAAGTGTTTAGTGCATAAGTGTGTACATGGTCAAGAACTTAGATTAGAAGCCGTTAAAGGAAGGGACTCCTCTGGCTGAATATTTGTACAGTGTCTGCAACGGTGCCTTGGCCTTCAAGCAGTACCACAATTCAGATAATAGTGGTGTTTGTCACATTATTGCAGTTATACATGATTCTGTGTCATGGTGATTCATTACCACAATCCAGTTGAACATCACCCTTTGTCTTCTCTTTCTACAGTTCCATTCAGTGATTAAGGTGCTTTCTAGTCTTACAAGTTGGGGTATCTCTTATATAAATGAACTCTTAAGTCCTTTTGGAAAAATCTTGAATAAAGGGATACACTTAGATGCACAACAGTTGGGACCTCTTGTTCCCATGAATTATAAATTCAATGAATGGTCTGTCACTATAAGCAGGCTTTGAAATGCAGGTATAATTTAAATGTTTGAGAAAAAGTACAAAAGGGTTATGGGTGCTAAAAGAACTAACAATAATAAATCTTGTCTTTGGTAGAATCATGTGTTTCTCCCACCCTCCATTCTGTATGTCAGTGTCTTGCATCTAAAGACAAATAAATATACCTATAAATGTATTTTTATCCTCTTTTTCACAGATTCTTTAGGAAATTAAGGAAATGTGAAAGAAAAATATTGTTAACTTCTACTTTACATTAATTTTGCCCCCCTTTCATTTAAACTCCCAAGTGGTAGCCAAATTACCCCTCAGGTCTTTATATATGGAAGTTATTCTTTTATTTAAGGCTTATTATATGTGTGCTTCATTACCCTTTCTCTGCATTCCAGCTGGAACTTGTCAGTCATTATGAACAGCCTGTTAACTCTCATGCCTGCAGCAACTTTTAGCTAGCATTTCTGAATAAAATGAAGAAGGGTGAGATATCACTGCATTCTACCAGGAACGTAACTAGTGAAATATGAGGCCAAAAAACACCAGTGCAGCTTCTCATCTGGTGCTGTCTGCAATAGAAGTCTATCATAGACACTACAGAACAAAACGTGTGTGTGCGCACATGTGCACATGTGTACATTTTCGTACACATGCATGTGTGTGGTGAAATACAATGTCTCTTATCAGTGCTCATTATTACATAGGAAGATGAGATCTGTATCTGATTCCAGCTGGTGATCAGTTTATGTCTTATTGCGTTAGGGCTGATAACTGAGAATTGTATCCTACGAAGTGTAAATATAGATGCAATTTTACTTGTTTTTAAATCTGTTCTTTCTTTCCAGTAAATTTCTGATAACCAAACTCACCCTCACTCTGCTTTGCCTTTATTTTCAGGGCATTTTGTAGCCTGTCTTCATATTTAACCTTCAGATTCAGGTGAGAAAATAAAATGGCAAGCTTTGAGGCACTTGCATATGCTATTCTTTGGCGCTGACATCTTCCAGAACAAAGTTGTCTTAACCTTATTACTTGAAGGAATCTACAATTGAACACCCAGGACCAACAGATATTTATGCATGAAGCTGGTTTTGGGACTGGAACTATCCAAGTGCTTAAAAGTTAAATACCTGGATAAGCTGAAAAAGTCTAAGTGATTGCATTGGGGGACAGTTACATAGCTGTAACAAAAACTACATACTCCCTTCATAAGTCATTTCACTTTGTTGGGGATTATTCGTAGACTGCATCAATTAAACACCATGTAAATATAAGTCTTACTTACTTAGTAAATTAATCTGATGGTGAACTGAAGGATTCCAGGGTCAAAGAGTTCTTATTCTTTTATTTTCATAGGGTTTTTTTGTGATTCATGAAGACCCAACAATTCCTCTTTTTATTAATGTTTTATTTACCACCTCTGAATAAATGTTGTCAAATATGTTTTTAATGGAATGCTGCCTAATTACTGAGAACTTCAAAATGTTGTGATAGGTCCTGGACAGCTATCAATACATACAACACACCGCTACTACCCTTCTACTAGTGCATATTTGGGCAAGGGCACCAGAGGTCATGACAGGGCACAGCTCAGGCACAGAAACTTTTCATGGCATAACCCGATTGTAAATAAGGATTCCCTAACATAATTTGATCTCTCTGGACATTATTTTTAAGGTTTCCTGTCTGCTCAATTAAACCACTACAAGAGGATTTGGAAGGTCATTTTTTCAGGTATTCCATGGAATTATGGTTCATGGAGAAGCAGGATATCAGGGACATGGTAGGGATGTAGGGCTGTGTGACGTCACTGCCTTTTTTGTGCCCTACAGCCTTAAGAAGATAAATTCCTTGTATGTTTCATAGGAAAATAAGCATAGGTTGAGGGAAAACTCTAATTTCTCTTCCCAACAGAGGTTTCAGAAAAGAGCTACTTGAGTTTCCAGCCCCTATATTTTAGTGACATGTGACACTTAGAAGCAGTCTCTTCTTATGATCACCCCCTTAGCGATTGCCTTGCCACATCAGTGTTTCACCAAAAGGCTCAGTCCACAATGCCTATGTCAGAGAAGAAGGAGAAAACTCACCTTTTTGGGCTACTTCTGGTGATTAATAATAATAGAGGATTACAAAACACATAAAATTGCCTCAGTATCAAACTATGTCCAACCCTACTTCCTTATGTTTCTTCTATAGGTATTAAAGTTGCTAATCTTTTATCTTACCCTGTATGAAAGCAACACAGGCTGCTATGAAATGTCCTTTCCATTCATTCTCTGCAGCACCTCTCATAGTTTATTAAAATCATAATCTTCAGAGAAGTGCTAATGTGCTTTGTCCCTTCATCAGCATTCTAAATACCATATTTTCTCACATACATAATTGCAAAATTGGGATGCATATATTAACTGGGGAAGCTGAATTTCTGCCCAGAATAGAAGTATCCTGTTTTGATTCCTGCTCCACAATGCAGCAGCTCTAGGAGGGCTTATAAGTATTCAGGCAGTTGAGGGAATCAATTAACTTAATGGCATATTGTTTTCCATTCCAGAGGTGTTGATGACCACCCCATTTTTTAATTATAATGATGTTCCACTAATCAAGCTAACCTTTTCTAGGGCAATTTTGCTGTCTGCTAGTGCCCCAAAGCTCTTCTCTTATTTCACAGCTCTTTAGCTGTTTTCAGAATCATAGGTCCAACCATAGAGACCAATCTTCTTCAGCAGCTAGGAATTTTAGTTCAGCA
>NW_005842004.1:1984733-1995387 GCF_000455745.1 Alligator sinensis
ACTCAAACCCTGCTTTCTTCAGACATAACTCTGGGGGGAAAATTCTTCATTCTGCCTTTCAAAAACAGGGTTGTTCTATGCTAGGAATATGTTAAATGAGAATTAACCTTGTATTTCTAATGTTTTGAGAGCATCAGAGATGTTTCAGGGCTTGAACAGAATAATCTATATTGGTAATTAAGATTTAAACATCCACATTCTAGGAGACAGGGGGTAAATCTAATGATTTACTTTATCCAAGAGCAAGGGCTGGCAACCTTTTACAAGCTGTGAACTGGAACAGCCCCAACCCACTCTGGCCTGATGTGGGTCCAGTGCCTTCAGCAGTACCTTAGCAGTGGGGAGAGTGGGGGCACTATCCCCTGACTGCTCTATGGCCAGGCAGCTGTGAGCTGCACTCATGCTGTGGCCATTTCTCCCAGCCCCGTTTCCCAGCTGTTGCATGCATGCATCTTCCACCAAGTGGGGATCTGCCCCAGGACTAGATATTTGCAAACTGTATCTTTGCTGCCATTGCTTCTCCCTACTCTACCTCTCTCACCTCTCCCTGGCTGTGGCAAAGTTGGAATCTGTGCAGCCCCAATGCAGCTCCCCACCAGCTGGAAGCTGCATGCATGCCATGGCCTTGGGGGACTGAGAGAAGTGGCAACAGTGTAGTCACAGTATGCAGATACCTGGTCCTGGCACAACTTCCCATGGGCTGGAAGCTGCACCTGTGCATCAGCTGGGGAGCAGGAGAAGCGGTGGTAGCACAGGCACCCAGCTACTATGCTCCAGCATGGACACAGGCAAAATCCCCCCACTGCTGGTGTACTACCAAAACCACCCAGTCCACTTTGGACCAGAGCCAGGAGGATGGGGAGAAGCAGCATAGGTACAGCTGCCCAGCCCCAGCACCTCTCCTTGCTGCCCATCCCTGGCATGGGCCCAAACAAAGCCCTCTAGCTCTGCAGACCATATTCCATGTTCTGCAGACCAGACATGAGCCATAAACCATATGTTGCTGGCTCCTGTCCTAGACCAAATCCAAGACACTGAAAACTGTGGTAAAGAAATAAGAAAGATATGACCAAACACCAACGTGAGAGCAAGCCGTGCTCATAGCATGGGGAGGAGGAGTGATGGGCGCGGTTAGCAGTGTTCCCGCTCATGCTGATTGGCAGGGGGCGGGCAGACGCTGCCTGGTTAAAAGGGGAGCACGCCAAAACAACGGGGGGGACCCGCGTGATATCGGAGAGGACTGATCACCCTCACCGGAGGTCCTGCGTCCGCGAAAACCTGGACGGCCCCATCACGATTTGGTATACCACATGAATATGCTCAAGAGCTCCCGAGGAATCAGCGAACTAGATTCCTGACACAGCTGTACGAGGTTGTTGCCTGAAATAGTGAGTAAAGCGATTTTCTTATCTCACTGCCTCCCCGGTGTGTTTCTGTCGACGGAGGGAGAGACAGAAGAAGGAGGAAAGGCCCGAACCCTTTTGTCCCTGACCTACTCGAATAGATTGGGCTCAACCACCCATAGTTAGGTTGCACAAAAACATGTTGATTTGTAAGAAAGATATAAAGCTCTAGTCCATAATTTACCTGTATCTCTATCCAAGTTGCCTGGTACAGTCTGTCCTTCATCCACTTCTTCTCAGTGAAGAGAAATTAAGTCTCTCAGGGATCTGGTTTTTGTTCCCTGAGACTTTATTGCCATTCTGCAAATGCACCAGCCCCTGACCAGATATCCTAGGTTCATCATGAATCAGAGCAGTCCTCATTTATGGATGCAGCAAAACAGAGTTCTTTCCTGTCTCTCTTTCCCAAGATATGCTGCTTCTGCTATCAGGGTGGTAAAGCAACTGGCTTCACCTATTGAGAGTTCCCATCCATAGATTTCATAGACATTATGGCTGGAAGGGAAGTCGGAAGATAATCGAGTCCAGCCTCCTGCTCCAGGGGCAGGAAGTCAGCTAGGGTCAAATGATCCCAGCAAGATAAGCGTCCAAATGTTTCTTAAAAGAGTCCAGAGTAGGTGCTTGCACCACCTCTGTGGGGAGCCTATTCCAGGCCTTGGCGGCTCGGACAGTAAAAAAGGTTTTCCTTATGTGCAGCATAAAGCAGTCTTACAGGAGTTTATGACCATTTGACCTTGTCATCCCTTGGGGCATTCTGGTAAACAGGCATTCCCCCAGATCCTGATGCACACTCCTTATATACTTATACGCTGCCACCAAGTCACTCCTGGGCCTGTGCTTTTCCAGGCTGAAGAGTCCCATGGCTCTCAGTCTCTCTTCATAAGGCCTGTTCTCTTGCCCTCTGATCGTGCGCATGGCTGTCCTCTGGACTCTCTCAAGCTTCTCCACATCCTTCTTGAATTGTGGAGCCCAGAACTGGATGCAGTACTCCAGCTGCGGCATCACCAAGGCCGAGTACAGTGGGAGGATGACATCCTGAGATTTGATTGAGAAGTATCTATGGATGCAAGCCAGAGTTTTGTTCACTTTACCAGCTATGATATCACATTGATGGCTCATGTTCATCTTGTGGTCAGTCATGACCCCCAAGTCCCTTTCAGCCGCCATGCTAGCAAGCATAGCAGTGTAGCACTACTGAGCCTATAAGCATGATGTGGGCTTTATTCCCCCAAGGTGGAATACCTTGCATTTTTCTGTATTGAAAGTCATCAGGTTTTTATCCGCCCACTTTCTAAGCCTATCAAGGTCAGCCTGGATCATCAGCCTATCCATGTGTGTGGATGCTCTACCCAAAGTTTGGTGTCATCAGAGAACTTGCCTGGTCTGCTTCTGACACCAGTGTCCACATCATTAATAAAGACGTTAAAGAGTACAGGTCCAAGGACAGAGCCTTGGGGGACACTACTGGTCACAGAGCACCATGATGATTCACTTCTATTTACTACCACTCTCTGGGTCCAACCTCAGAGCCAACTCCCCAGCCATTGGACTGTGATATAGATGAGACCACAGGTGGCCAATTTTTCCATGAGGAGATCATGGGATACCAGATCAAAGGCTTTTTTAAAGTCCAGATATATGACATCAATCTCTTCCTCCTTGTCCAGGTGATAAGTCACCTGGCCATAGAAAGAAATTAGATTGGTCAGGCAAGACCTACCCAGCACAAACCCATGCTGGCTGTCCCTCATGATGTTGCCATCAGCCAGCTTGTCTAGAATGGTCACTTTTATAATTTCTTCAAAAATCTTTCCAAGGATTGAGGTCAAGCTGATTGGCCTTTAGTTCCCTGGATCTACTTTTCTCCCTTTCTTGAAGATAGGCACCACACTGGCCTTCTTCCAATCTTTGGGTACTTCACCTGAGCACCACAAGTTCTGGAATATCCTTGCCAGTGCCTAGGCAATGATGCCTGCCACCTCCTTAAGTACTCTGGGGTGCAAGCTGTCAGGACCAGGTGACTTGAAGGTGTCCAGCCTCTCAAGGTGTTCCTTTACAAGATCTACACTGATGCTAGGTATAAATTCACCCTCACCCTGGTCATTCCACATCATATTAAGCAGGGTGATCCCTTTGGACTGGTGAAAAACTGACGCAAAATACCCATTAAGCTGGTTGGCTTTTTCCTGGATGTCAGTTGTCAGTTGTCCTGGTTGGTTTAGCAGGGGTCCAATGTTACCCTTGGTTTTCTTCTGACTCCCCACATATCTGAAAAAGGACCTTTTATTGTCCTTGATACATGTAGCCAGGTGGAGTTCAGCTGCAGCCTTGGCTTTCCTGGTTTGCTCCCTACAGGTAAAGACCAGTGCAGAATACTCCTCCTTTGTGGTGTGTCGCAGGGAAAGACAAAAGGAGGGACCCAAGAGGTCAAGGGGGGAACCCCGGGAACAGAGGTCGGGGGACGGGCTGAACAAGAAAAGTGAAATTAAGAAAGTATACTCACCCGCAGTGAAACACGCGGCAAGGCAGGAACACCAGAAGGAACCCGTGCGAACCATTAACTGTGCTTTCATACAGCTGTGGCCAGCTGGTGATGTCAGCGGCAATTACCAGCCAGTGGAGATAAAGAGGGCAGCTCCCAAAGAGGCAAGAGGTCAGATGCCGGGAGAAACCTCAGCCAGAGGAGTCAGCCGGAGGCTCAGAGCGGAGTGAGAAATGGCGATCCCCAACAAAGGAGGATCTGACGCCTCACACGGTGAGGGCGGAGCCACCAACGGCAGTGAAGGTAAACCTGCACTCAGGGCAGGAGCTCCGGTGTGGAGAAAGGCAGGGGAGGAAGACAGAGGCTGGAGAGACCCTGAGCCCAGAAGCCTCTGCAGAGAAGGGGGAGGCACTGACCCTCCCTCCAGTGTCCAAACAGGTGGGATTGTGGAGGTCCCCATGGGACCCGAGGGTACACCCAGGGGAGAGCAACAATATTGAGAAGGCCCAGAGAGAGGGCAGTGCCATTGAAAAGGCCCAGAGAGAGGGAAACAACATTGTGAAGGCCCAGAGAGAGGGCAACGATATTGAGAAGGCCCAGAGACAGGACGGCACCATTATGAAGGCCCAGAGAGAGGGCAATGACATTGTGAAGGCCCAGAGAGAGGGCAATGATATTGAGAAGGCCCAGAGAGAGAGGGCAACAATATACAGGGCCGAAGGGGCCAAGCCGGGAGAGACCAGGGATGACCCTGAAGGTCTCACAACCATAGAGGGGAGCTTCAGATAGCCTCTAAATGGAAAAGGGGGCTGGGTGAACAGGAAGGGGCCCTAGTGGCCAGATAGGAGCACTGAGGGGTACCTTGGGTGCGATAGGGACTCACGATGTTGGTGGAGGTTTTCTTGTGTTTTTCTTTTTCTGTAGAGTATTTTGTGTTTCCCCAAGCCTGGAGGGGTTGAGGTAGAGGGGGGTGAGGAGAACCAGGAGAGGAGAGGTGCGCTTACAGATTGAAAGACACCCATTGTGCAGGAGATTGGCCGCAGGACCAGCAGTGACCAGCCAGGCTGGGTATAGGACAAGGTAGAGGGGAGGTGGAGCCCCTCAGAAGACCGCCAGAGGAACGAGTGGCCAGCGAGGGAGACTGCGCAGTACTGAGCCCCCCCACTGAAGAAGATTCAAAGTCATGGCAGGCGAGAAAGGGGCGGACTGCGTCGTGAGTAAACACCTCCTCGAAGGACCATCTGCGATGGCAGGGCGGATTCCAGTGGGCACCCGAACCAAAGCTGCACGGAACAAAATGTTCGAGGCCAGGCAGGCACATGGTTATTCCTGTCTTCCATCCTTTATAAGCCTCTCTTTTTATGTGTAGGAGGTTCATGAGTTCCCTGCATGTGTTCATGAGGGGTTGCTGTGCCCTTTTGCTACCTTTCCTCTGAGATGGGATAGACATCCCTTCTGGTTTCAGGATCACTCCCTTAAGGAAGAACCACTCATTTTGGACTTCCCTCCCTGTCGAGTCATGGTCCTTTAGGGCCTCGACAACAAGGGCCTACACTTCAATTCCTTCTGGAAGAATTTTCAGGTTGCCAGCTAACCTGTTTTCAGTTTTGCTGAAGGACCAAACTGGAAGATCTGAGCCAGATTTAGGTCCCATCACAAAAAAACACATCTGCATCCAGATGTAAGTTCAAATGCCTCAGTGACATTGACCAAGCCTAAATGAGTAAGTCCATGACTTAGTAAAAAAGCTGAACTCAAATGGTGAATCCAAATGTCCTCAACAATGCACCAATTAATATTTGAATTTTATTCTGGATCTGATTTTTTTTCTACTTGAGTCTATGTCTAAATAATCTTTTTGCTTAACATAGGACCCAGAAAGAAGATTTAAGGCCAGATCCAAATTGTTTTTGTAGGTGTCTCCATGTAGGTGTTACACCACCAAAAAATAGACACTTAGCCCTAAAAGGGAGATCCAAATAGGGTTAGACATCTAGGATTTCTGTGTCATCAATGGAAAGAACTGAGTCCATCAAATGGGTGCTTCAGATTACCTAAGCACTAAGAAGGGAAAATCCGAGTGGCTGTGTCCAGACAAGTCCAGCTATGCAGTATGTGGCACTGCAGATACATCTGCAATGCTATATACTGCCCTGGATAACAATGCGCCAAAAAAATTTTAAAAGTAGAGTGGTGCATGTGGGGACAGCACACGCCACTCAGTACCAGAACTTGGCCAGCCAGAGCCATGCTAAAGCTGCCAGAAAGGCTCTGAGCAGCAGGATCACTGCTGCAGCCCCAGGAGGCCCCCAGAGTCCAGGTGAGGCTGCTGCATCCAGCCCGGTGCTGGCCCCTGCCTTCCCCGTGGCAGGTTACCTGCTGTGCGCCAGAGGGTGTGTGGCATAGGCATTCCTTGGGGACAAATAGCAGTGGCCCAAGGTGTCCCATTGCTAGTGGTCCCTGCAAAACCAATCATCCACGCTCATGTGGACGTGATCAGTGATAGCAAATTAGAAATGCTTAGTGCCAGAAGATGTCTGCTTTTCCTTGGATCTTTGATCCTTCTTGGATGCTTATACATTTGACTCATTGCTGTTTCTGGCACCTTGGGATCCCGAGCACACAGAAAGAAGGCACCTGGACACTTAGCTCACACAGACAGCAACATGGAGTGCTGTGCAAAGTGAAGCACAATTGAATATGGCTGGAGGAGTTGGTGGTACCCAACACTTGTACAATGGTTAGAGCACTCCTCAAAAAAGAAAGATGTGGGTTCCAAAGCCATATTGTCTCTTGGTTTTCATTCAGGCACAATGAAGCACTTATGGCTGCTTAGTGACTCAGCTTCAAAAATAGTAGTGAGAGGGGATGGTCTAAGCCAGGGGTGGGCAATTATTTTGGGCAGAGGGCCGCTTACTGAGTTTTGGCAAGCCATCGAGGGCTGCATGACAGGCAGCCAAGGGGAGCAAAATATTAATTCTCTAAATTTTTTAGGGGCCTCATGGGCCAGATAGAATGGCCTGGTGGGCCGCATCTGGCCCCCAGACCACATTTTGCCCACCGCTGGTCTAAGCCATACAAGTGTAACAGCTGCAAGGCTCACCCAGCTGCAGGCTGGGTGGGTGAGCTGTGCTTAAGATCTCTGCATGAAAAAGGCAGCAAAAAGATTGCAGAAGGTGCAATAGCTTTTCCAGATGGAGGATGTACACAATGCATACTTTTTACTGGAATGTTTAAACTGTGGCTAGAGCCCCCATGGCAAACCCTGGGCTCTGATTGGCTACTGTGGAGCCATAAAAAGCTGAGGTGGGGTGGGCAGGGAGGAGAGGAGAGGAAGAGAAGCCAGAGGAGAGACAAATGTCATCTTGGAGAGAGGCAGAGACTCTGACTGCACCGTCATTATACAAGTACTAAATGACTGTGCAGTAACCCATGTTACTGTGAAGTAGTGCCGGCAAATGGCTTTTTTGTGATGCTGACTGCACAGTAGCCCAAGGCTACTGCAAGGTAGTGTTGCCACACATTGCTACTGTGCAGTAGTCTTGGGCTACTGTGCAGTTAGTATCTCTTGTAGACACGGCCGCCTTCATCAATCCTATACTTATGAATTTTTCTTCAGGTAGATCCAGGGATTTTGTAGTTCCTTTTCATTGAAGGTCACCTTAGTCCTTACCATACCCTAGACTGAAGTTTGAGAAAATTCACAGAACAAAATTCACTTCTTAATTTTTTCTCAGGCCTTTTCAAGAGGTAAACACTTGACTACTGGGGGAGATGTTATTTTTCATCTTCCTGGTGAGTATCTATGTGGGCTGTTCAGTTAGTTCCCTTTGAAGATTTAGATATTTTCATACTGTAAAAATTAATCTGTGAACTCACCCAAGGGATGGGTTGGGGTGGGTATTTATTAAACACTGTTTAAATAAATAAGTAGACATATCCTTTTCATTCTCCATGCTGTCCTAGCCAGCATTCAGAAGAAAATGACCAAGTGAATCAAAGTTGCTGGTTTTCTAGAATATATTATCGTCTGCTAGAAACACAACAGAGACAAATAAATATAGAACTATGAACAATAGTTACTAAAAGTGCAATTCATATTGTATTGAAAAAGGTCTTTTCATTTCTAGTTATAAAAAATAAGTTCAATAAGTTTGTTAAAAATGTTACATTTGGTTTTCTCTTTTTAGAAAAAGATAAGCAGCAGTTTCTCCCAGAATAAATGGCATGTAAGTGATTCCTCTGCTTGTCTAAGTATTATTCATTATTTTGCTAAATCTTATGAGAAATGTGTGGGGAAATTGAAGGTGAGAGTCAGGCTTTTAAGATGTGATGTCATTTACATGCAGTATAGTGGGTACATTCATAAGTGTGAAGTATTATTATTAACAGTATATATTGATTTTTGTAAAAATGTATTGGTCTCTCTAGCTTACATCAAATGAACAATGCATATTAGAAGGAAAGTGGGTATACCCTACTACTTGAAAAATATAGGTAGAGAAAATTATTGTGCCACACTGCCACCATCATGAGCATGGGAAAATGGAAAACAGATCATCTCAGTCTTGGACTCCCTGAAAAAAAGTAGCCACTTTCTTCCTAAAAGATTGCTTTTCTGGGCCTCTTCACTCCAGACTGTCCAGAATCTTCTTTAAACAAGAGAAGAGAGATGTAAGACTAGAAAGCCAGTTTTTTTTCCTTCTTCCACTCCACAAACAAGCATAGCCATCAGTAATGTAATGCTGGGATTATAGGGATGGAGACACTATAGCCTCACTTCTCAGGTCTGTGTGAGTTATCCTTTATCCTATCCAATGAAGATGGCTATGTGCAATATTTGAATTCCAGCTGTTCTAGCCCTTGAAGTAAATTAAGGCAGCTACCAGTAGTATTCTACTGGGCCTGAAAAGGAATGGCATATTCAGGAATCCCCAGATGGCCCGTAGGCCACCTTTAATTCTTTGTGCCACTTGTTGCTGCTAAAGATGGCCTAGGTGTGTTTGTGGGTCACTCTCTGGTTTCAAACTGACAGAAGCATCTATATAAAACTGAATACAGCTGTGATGGTGAGTGGATTAGGCACTGGACTTAAAAGCCAATGTGGTTTCCCTGTTTGAGTTTAAATCCTGTTGCATTCTCCAAGATAGCAGTGCTGAAAAGGATTTAAAGGACATACTAGATAAGCAGCTGAACAGAAGCAACCAATGTGATGCCATGGCAAAAAGGACTAATGACAAAACAGGAAAATAGAAGTTGGGAGCTGAATTAACTTCTTCATAAGGCATTGGTAAGACCAATAATGGAATACTGCATCCAGTTGAGATATCCACATTTTTAAAGATTCAAAACACTGAAAAAAAGCCACAGAAATGACAGAAATCACAATAAAAATTCCTTATAGTCAGATGCTTAAACATTCAAGGCATCTAGTTTATTCAAAACAGAGAGGAATAGGAACCTACATAAAATGCATAATTGCCTCAGTGGGGAAGAAATACTAGGTTCTAAAGCATTCTTTAATCTAGTAGTTAAGGGCACAACAATGGAACTGCTGAAAACTGAAGCCAGAATTCAAATTAAAATTGAGGCACATTTTTTCAATAAAGGGGGTGATTTAATCATTGTAGCAATTTCCCAAGGGAAATTATGGACATCTCTTGATATCCTCAAATCAAAACTGGTTCTGTTTTTACTCAAGCAAATTATGAGACTCAGCAGAGCTGAATGATATATAATGGATGGTGATATGCAGGAGATCAGAGCAGATGATGTAATGGCCCATTTTTGGTGCTAATAAGGTTAAATGTATGATTGGTTTTGGACATCTTCTGTTCAGTATCCAGTTGTAAGGTATATAGTGTTAGTTGAGTCTTAATATAATGTTGCAGTTAGTATGTATATGCTTTCTTCTCCTTAGCTATCATCCATCCTATTAAACTATCTTTTTCTTGTTCTGTGACACACAGTGCAAGTCTATCTCACATTCCATAAAAAGATGCTCTGATTTCCTGACTTGTGCTGCCCTCAAGACACTATAATATGCCCCATGAGACAGTGGACCAACATCAGTGACTCATACTGTGTTCTGAAGTGACATTAGTTCACTGAGTGGTAGTGGATGTTGATTTTGCATTTGAGATGGAAATTAATAAAAGCTGTAGACCTGGCAGCTGCACACTTTGGTAGAATTTAATCTGAATCTACATCTGAACTCCACAGCTTGCTGCTCCCTTTATAATAGGACTTAATGAAAATTCAGATCTGAGTGTCCCAAAACTTTTGGGAGATACAGATCTGAATCTCAAACTGAACTTATCGGCCTTGAGATCATCTCTAATGTATAGTATAGCACTGAGCTATTAAATAACTTACAGATCTATTGTCCTCTGCTAGGCAGGGGTTTTCCCAGATAGTAGTAGGATATTCATTGCAAGAGAAAAAGGTATTGCCACATATAAACCCATAGTGTTGGCTCACATAAGCAAGTCACCTTATTTCAAACAGACCTTGACACCGGACTGTATAGAAGACTACATTATATACAATAGGAATATACCCAATAAAGGGAAAACATCATGATACTTCTGCATAGGTCCTTCAAGATATATGCTGCATCAATGCACAAAGTTGAGGTCCCTCTATCATGTGGATGAGTCAGGCACAAGCCACAGGCACTGTCTAAGGGGAGAGGAGATGATGAAATGAAGCTGGGGGCTGCCTCACTTTTCCATGCACTGTTCTTCCCCTTCACCCCTGCACTTTCCCT
>NW_005842004.1:1995418-1996796 GCF_000455745.1 Alligator sinensis
TGGAGAGGGCAGAACAGCAGCAGCGGTGCATGGTGCCCTGGGCAGTGGTATCATATGGCTGAAGGTTCTATTGGACATGGAAATGTCACTTCCTTTTTTGATGCTGAAAAGCAGTATTTAAACCACAACTCAGCAAACATCAGCTACAAAAAATAAGGAAGTACAATCTTACCCTGCAGCTGCAAACCTCCAGCCATGAGGCATCACTACCCAGGACGCAAACCTGATCACTTATGCCTCTGGGGTCCCTTCCAATCCTGTAAGATACAATATGATATTTAATATACTGCATATACAAAGCTCTACCTATCATAATTCATTATTTATACTTCCTATTCTATTTAAATTAGTGTCAAAACTAAAAGATTATGTTACTTTGAAACAGAGGAGTTCATGTCCTTCCCTATCTGTGATAGTGTAATCAGTGTATCATATTATCTCTGTAACTGCAGGAAAAATATTTTTATGCTACAGTCAAATGATTTACCTTTGAGAAATGCATCTTTAGCCATGAGATCAATACCATTATCGTATTCTAGGTATACTTGATCAAGAATGGATCCCACGTTTGAAAAATAATTAAACAGTCAATTCAGGAGTACCAAATACTTAATGTGTACTTACAAATGATGGATGTACTAGGAGGATAAAACCTCCTTAATGTGATGCTATTAAAATTAATATCTAGTAATTTTCCATTTGAGATTTAGTTCTTTAAACTATTATACTTATTCTTATAAAATGCCTTCTTATTAAGGCTTTTAATACATACAAAAAGTAGTATCATGATATAGTTTTTAGAATTGAACGGTTATTATGTCATTAGGAAAATAATATTTTTTAAATATTATTTTTCTTTATAATTGAGGAATCCTATCAAAGTCCTTAGGCTTTATAAAAAAAAGAATGTGTTTCTATAAAATTGTATCTTTATTTTTATTTTAACTTTCAACCAATTTTGCTTTTAGAAAGTAATTTGATAAATAACTTTTAGCATAAGACTTATTTATATGTGCTTAACCCATCAGCAGGATAGTATGAGATTGAAAAAAAGAAATAGACTTATATGAAGTGGTATGCCATTCCATACAGTAAAAACACCAAGCTTAATAAAATATAAAACCCTAACCATTAGAAACCCTTTAAACTAGACTACCTAATAAAATTCATGACAATCAGAATAATCTCCACCCTGGCTATAATTACCTTTCCCCTTTCCACATGTACTGATATTCATCATATAAAAAAAGATTGAGGAGACAGATGAGACTTGCAATTGTGTGCCAAAGGGTGTCCAGTCAGGCTTGAAGCATGATTGCTCATTGGTTAAACTGAGCACTGAAGATGATTGCCATTCCTATATTATTGCACAGGGAAA
>NW_005842004.1:1996816-2010508 GCF_000455745.1 Alligator sinensis
GAAAGAGATGGACACTCCTGTAATCAAAGACTGAAAACATTTAAACACTTAGCTTTATACATTATGTAAATATGAGTCATTATAGGTTTCCTGGACTGGTTTCTTTTAACATGTAGGGCTGGATGAACAATTAGCAGCAGTATTCAGTTTTAAGACAATTAGCCCTCTTTTGTTCAACAAATCTGCAAACAGACTAGGAATTTCTCTCATTTAATGACTATGCAGACTCGTGTCTCAAATGTTTTTCTGAACAAAGTTGTGAGACTTCAGGATTCCTCCTGAAGTATTTGCTACCAACATTTACTTTAAGATTTAGTACCTCATTGTATGATCCAGGTTGACCTTGACAGGCTCAGGAAATGGGTGGACGAGAACCCGATGGTGTTTAACACTGAAAAATACAAGGTTCTCCACCTTGGGAAGAAAAACCTGCAGCAGCTTATTCTGGTGTAGCTGCTGTTATCTGCTGTTATGCAGCAGCTTATTCTGGAACCTGAACTAGATAGCTTAAAAGTTGCCTAGGTATCTGTAAATTGTTATGCCCTCTGTTATGCCCTAGCCTCTGGTTCAAATCTATTCTCCATGAGCAAAACTTATTTCACATGAATATTTCCAAAAAGTTAAATAAAATGCTTCGAACACAAAGCAGAAATACCTATTGCTGCTGTTTCTCCCTATTTGACCAGCTCTGATTTTGTGCTCTACTAGCCAGTTCAAAGTCAAATGTAACATCTGTTGCAATGTAGCTTTCATGCACTTTTTAATGAAACATGAATGTTATGTGCGCTTTTCATTATTTCTCTAAACAACGTGATGCAGAAAAGTATAGCAAAGTAGATAACTACCCAAAGGTTTCATTAAAATGCTTCAGAATGAAAATGGATATTAATTTTTAATAATTCCTCTTCTAGTAAAGATTTTTGGCATGCTGAAAAACTATACCAGGGAATGCAGCTGCACAAAGCATTTGATTATTCTTTATCTAGCAGTATAAGATTTTATTTTACTAGTAGGTGGTTATTCAGTTCAAAGAGTGAATACAGGAGTCAGACTCTACTGTAAGGCATTTTTGGTACAATTACAGTATCTTCTTAAATGCCTAGTGATCACAAAAGCTTTTAAATCCTGATTTGAAAGTCATTTTGCTATAAAAATTATATGTTCTTCATTGAAACTGTGTCATAGGTGAACTGAAGAAGGTAGAAAATTATTTTTAAATTGATTTTTATAATAGCTGAAAAGCTCTGAAATTCTGATGTGCTATAGAAGTAGAAAGTATTATTGTTGTTGTCATTATATGAGCTATAGAATGGTTTAGGGTTGATGATACTTTCATTGTACCCTCTACCAGAAAATAGGAAAGTTCTATTCCAAGTGTTAGCCAATCAACCTCAGAACACCAGGTGAGATAATTTGTGGATAAAAAAGTTTGGGAACAGATAGTTTACAAGTCACTATCACTCATGTTGCCCATGCACTACCCTTGCTGCCTATTGGGTGGGTGCAGATCCTAAGGTACTAAGTGCCACTTGTGCTGGCTGCATATGAGTGGGAGGAAGGGAGGAAATCCTGGGGACCTGCCCCCATAGCATGTGACTGGCACAGTGTGTGGCTGTATGCCAGTAACATATGCAGCCCCTGGCAGTGCTATAGTTGAATAGCCCTGTGTTACCCAATCCAATAAGCATTGCCTATTTCAGGGGACCTCAAATGATCCCAATGAGACTAAGGCATGATTTTGAGCAAGACCTGTTCAGCTGTACCAAACAGGACAATTCTGAGAATGCACAAAGGTACAACTCTAGGCATCTGAAAACTTTAATGTCTAAACAGGGAGATGTCTATGGAGTTTAGGAGCCTCCAGGATCAACCAGTAGCTGTTCAGGAATTTCAGGGTCACAGATTTGTAATTAGGTTCCTTAATTGCACCTAAACTTACTTTAGGTAACTAAGTTATTTAGGGATCTAGCCCTTTGAGGTTATGTTCACTATTTCTCCTAGACACTTTTTATTCAGGTCTATCTAGAATGTTGTGGTAGACCTCAGAAGGAGATGTTAAGGCTGTTCAACACACTAGTCCTACTGTAGATGAAGAAACACTCTGCTTCTGTGTTCCCTTTGCAATACATTCCTTGTAAGTATACAGTTAAATTGTATATTTAAAATCCTGTGATAAATGCATACACTTAACTCTTGCATTTCCTGTGCCTTTCTAAATTTAAAGGTTCTCAGACCAATGGGAAGTCAGCCATGCTGCACTTGGTAATTGGACAGCGTAATATAAAGTAGTAGGATACCCATTTAACTAGAAAAAAAGAAATAGAATAAACTTTAGGGCTAGGTACCGAAAGTCAAAAAAGTCTGAAGCTGAATCGATTCAATCTTTGCAGGTTAGCCTAAACTGCACAGATTAAATTGAAACAGAAATGAACAGACATTTAACTTTGATTCAGGAAATGCAGGCATATGCCTGCAGTGGCTCAGGCCAGAAGCTGGAGGGCGCTAGAGCATGGTTCTCTGGTAGTGCGCTCACTTCCTCTTCCTGCTGCTGCTGGGATCTCTGAGATTTGCAGTCCAGACTTACAACAGCACCACTCTGCAGGGTTCCTTGTCGCTTCCCTTTTCTGTTTTCAGGTGCCTCTGGGAGTTGTAGTCCACACTTGCAGCCAGAAGTAAGTTTGAATGGGGGAAAGGGTGTTTAACCCTGCTTCCTGGCCTCAGCCCCAGCCCCCTAGCTGGGGTTTGCCTGGGGAGGGGGCAGTCCCCCCACTGCAGACTGGGCTGCAGCCCCAGCCAGGCTTGCCCCCCACCACCCCCTTATCAGCTAGAGCCTCACTGCTCCAGTTAATGAGCACAGGAGCAGGGTCAGCCCTGCTCTCTGGAGCAGACAGCCTAGCCCAGCTGAGCCCAGCTCAGGACTGGAAAGCATGCTGGGTGACTGTGATTTAACCTGAACCAGGAAAGGGTCTAGGATAGAAGTTTCATAAACCGGTTTGCCCCAAATCAGTTAAGTTACTACATTCAACCAGGTTTATCTTAAACCATTTTCAGCCATTTTGTGCACTGAGCTTCTGTTCTGTTACAGGTTTAAACCCATTTCTGATCAGTTAAACAGGTTTATGTGTAACTTCTGTCCCTAGCCTAGAGATGCAATGATGTTTATTTAACTTTGTTTTGGAAGTCTTAACTTTTTCTGTCCCTAGACTTTTTTACATTTTAGCTCAGTTACCTTAATATTACTTTAGCCTAAGCTTGTATATATTTTTAAATTTAATAAACTGAAGGTACATGCAGAAGTGCTCATTTTGCTTTCCATATGTAGCCATAACTCCATTGGTATTAATGTCTGTACCAAAAAGAACAGACACTGAATAATTTATAAAGGTGAACAACAAACAAATGACTAAAGTACCAAGTGAATAGGAACTACATAAAGATCTGGTAATGGGATAAGCAACCTTTCACTGATGAAGTTTAACCAACTTACTTCCATAATTGCTACGTGTTTCTCATCTGCTTAAACAACATATTTCCCATATATTTCCCAAATATTATCATTATTTCTATAAAAGCTGTATAAGTAGTTTTTCTCTCTTGCCCTCCATACACAACAACGGTTACCTATTTTGAAATCATAATTATGAATACCTATGCTAATAGTCTTCTCTCCCATTTGTAATTTTAGAAATGTAAATCTAAAAGTTGTTTTGTAAGCCAAAAAAAATCCTATACACCACCAGAGTATAATGAAGCAAACAATTATTTTTTAAATGCCTATCCTATCTGTCAGCCTCTGAGCACTTCACCAAAGTGGTTTGAGTCATCCTTATAAAAGAAGTGGTGTGACAGAAGAAAATGAACTACAGGTTGGACATCCTGAGGCAAATACAGACCAGTGCATATGGTACATCATTACTAGTCTGATTTTAATGAAGTTTTAGATCCTTAAATCTCACATCACAGTTGGTACTGATATGCATTTTACTGTTATTGACTTTCATTTGCCAAGTAAAGATAATTGATGGTCTTTACTTAGTGGATTTCTGTATTTTGAAGCTGTCTGTTTTTAACAGAGATTTCTATATTTGTGTGAGCACGTGTGATTTGGTTCTTTCCTTTCTGTTAGTTTCCTATGGGGTCAAATTATTTTCTAGTGGGTTAAAATATAAATTGGCAGGGACAACTTCTGTTACCTTATTCATACTGAGCACTACTTTACCCTTTAAATAAAATTGATAAATTGATCTCAGTGCCACTAGTTGTGGAGTAAAATTCTACTTACACTGAACAGGAATGTCAGAATCTTACCTTAAATGAGGTTGCTTTAATGTAAAACCATTCAATATGAAATCTATCACCATATAAACTTAGTTTAATACTTATACAACTCATCCCATCGTGCTGTGAACAAAATCAAGGAATGGAAGGGACTTGAGTTTTAAGTACTTCATATTTATATGGGGAAATGATTAACCAGTAGAACAGTATAACAATAAGCAAGAGTAATTAATATTTTAAACTAGGCAATGGAAAAGAAGCCATTGAAAATAAATGGAAAAATTGTCAAATGAGACAAAGAGAAAAAATAAGTGAAGCTAAAAGCAGAACATGTCAGTCACCCTGATCCCACTATTCATATGCTGTATGTATTTGTCCTTTTTAGACCAACAACCCTGCAAATGCCTTCTAGCATAGAACAGATAACAAGACCAGGGATGCAAATTGTATGTAGAACTAATAAGAAATATTTCAACAAGATGTTTTTACTTGAGTATGCAAATTAATCCAACTTGAACTTTTTTGGACAAATGTATAAAATTTCAGAAATTCAGAACTTCTTTGTTCTGAATAAAATTTTAATTAGGAATGCTACTGAAATCACAGGGTAGACAGAGTGCTACCCAGAGATGCACCTGGGCATTTCTGCCCAGCAGCAGTGCACAAGGTACTGCTGGGTCAGGCCAGCTGCACAGGTGCTTCTGTTATTGCTTTCCTCCTGTAACTCAGGTGCCCTGTTCACCCCGCTTCCTCCTTAGCTATATTGGTAGGCCAAAAACGAGAACAAATGTGACATAAGGTGGACACCAAAGGTCACCAAAGGTCACAGAGTAGAGCCAATAAGACTGTTACCCAAATCATTGCATGCTATAGCCTCTGATCCTGATCAGTACACTGTAATGCTATATGTTTTCAATAAAGGTGACACTGTATAAGGGATTTGAGACTGGCCAGCCAGTTCTATACGGTTATTAGAATCAACTGGGAAGTTCTCATGTGTTCTCTATGAAGGGTTCAAAGCTCAACTGGAAGAAGGCCACGGGTGAGAGATGAAGGAGGGAAACAAGATTCTGAAGCAAGGAGACTAAAGGGAGAGACTCTGAGAAGAGTAGGTATGAGAACTGGCTTATTTTATATAGTTCCTCAGTCTTGTTGAATTAAACTGCTGTGAAGTGACTTCCCAGATTTTGGAAATTGGATAGCTACCTTCCACACAGGTAAGTAATTGATTTCACTAGTTTATAAACAAGATGTTGATAAAATATGTGTTTGGTAATGCATAGTAAAACAATTCATGTTTAACAGGAGAGGGCTGGAAGGGGGCAAAAATAAAATAATCTCTAATAATGCAAAGCTAATTCCCTACTAACCAGAAACCAGATTTACGCTCCAAATATTGTGGATGCTTTATATATTGAATTTATGAATGTGTGTAAAATAACCTCTCTCTCTCCTTTTGCTAAACAAATATAGGTATTATACATATTTGTGAACTCAGTCATTGCTGTTAATCCCATAATCTAGCAGGTTTTAGTTGGAGGCAGGCACAGTGTGGGCAGGACCTTTTCAGACTTACTGAATGTCTTTTTAGGTGAGCTTTGCCTGACCTGCAGCACTCCTATTACTCCAGACTTTCAGCCATGCCTAATTGTGTAGTGGTTTAGTGATGTGAACAAACAGATAATAGAATGAGGGCACTAAACTCATTATCACTTTGTTCTGAGCAAAGATTTGAACTCCTGTCTCCAGAGATGAGAGACAAGTACACTGACCCACTTTGACAATTATCTTTGGCATTAACTTCTTACTCAGATGATTTATAGACCTGCAAAAAAAAATATTTACTTAAAGGTTGGAGGGGGAAGGGAAAAGAAAAGAGGAAATGATGTTAAGTGGAGACCACAATCATTGACATTCATTTAATGAGTGCTCTGACATCTCTCTGCTGTATGAAGTTTGTTGTTTACCACAAAAGCCCAGAG
This sequence comes from Alligator sinensis, assembly GCF_000455745.1. NCBI lineage: Eukaryota > Metazoa > Chordata > Crocodylia > Alligatoridae > Alligator > Alligator sinensis. Next base: position 2,003,077 of record NW_005842004.1, read on the forward strand.
GGAAAAACTTCAGGGTTTAAAGGTACCTTTGGAAAAAGCTACCTGGGAAAAAGAAATTCTGCGCTAAGTGGATATGTGTGTTTGTATACAGTCCTGCCTGTAGGCTCATTTCTTAGCACAAATTCAATAACCATTTATATTATATACTTTGACTCCTGATGGCAGTCCAGAGCTGGCAGGGGTGCTCCCTGGCAAATCTGGGTCTGAAGTTGAGCTTTGCCTTAACCTGCTCCCCTAGAAAGTACTCACAATTTAGCCAAGTATTGTTCATCCTTCCTGGGTGACAATGGCCACATCCAGTGGGGGAGGGGAGGGGGGAAGAAGAGAGAAAAGAAATGGGAAAGAAACAAGGGGGAGAAAAGAGAAAGGAGAAAAGAGAGACAGGAAAAAGAAAGGAGGGAGATGGAGGCTAGGCTGCATGGGTACACAGGTGACTTATAAGCCTGATCTTTGCCTTGAACAGTCTGCTGCAGCAGGAGCAGGAAAGTGATGAGGACTGGGTATGAGAGGTTTTCGTTTTCCTGGCCATGTATTTCTTCATTGCTTCTGCCATACGTTGTTGTTCAAAAGCCAGTGCTCCATTCTGGATTGATGACCTCCAGGAAGGACGGCCATGAGTGATTTCCTCCCATGACTCCAGGTCAATGCCAAAACTCTATAGGAACACCTTTAGGGTATCCTTGTACCACTTCAGTGCACCATGAGAATGTACTCCATTTGACAGTTCACCATAGAAATTTTTTTTGGCAGGCAAGTGTGGCCAGCCCATCCTAGCTGCACCAGTTTCAGTAGGGTGTGGATAATGGGGAGAGCTGATCTTCTGAGCACCATGGTGTCTGGAATCTTGTCCTGCCACTTGATCTTTAGTATCTTTTGCAGACAGCACAAGTGGAAGTGGTGTAGTTTCTTGACATGATGCTGGTAGATGGTCCAGGTTTTGCAGGCATAAAGGAGGGTCAGGAGAATGATGGCTTTAGAAAACATCAGTTTCATCAATATTCCAATGCTCTGCAGTCCCAGACTGACTTACAGAGTCTGCCAAAGGCCACACTAGCTCTTGCTAGTCTCGCGTTAACTTTGTTGTCGATGCGGACAGCACAGGAGAGCACGCTGCCTACATGGACAAACTTATCTACCATCAACAGCTGTTGACCTTTAACTGAAATGTGTGGTTCCTGGAGTGTTGTGCCAGGCACAGGTTGAAACTTAACTTCAGTCTTCTTCATGTTGATAGTAATAGTGAGTCCAAAGTTGTCGCAAGCTGACGAGAACAGGACCATGGACCATTGCATTGCCTGTGAGCCTGTATATAATGCACAATCATCAGCAAAGAGGAAGTCATGAAGCATGGCTTTCTGGACTTTGGAGCTCCCTCAGAGCCTGCACAGGTTGAAGATGTCTCCATCAAAATGGTACCTGATCCCCATACCAAGGTCATCGTCTTGGAAGGCATCTGACAGCATGGTAGAGAATACCATGCTGAAAAGGGTAGGTGCGAGCACACAGCCCTGCTTGACACCATTTGTGACTGGAAAGGGGTCAGAGCATTCACCATTTGCAAGGACACCTGCCGTCGTGGAACTGTTGAAACATATTGATGCATTTTCTGGGGCATCCGTACTTCTTCATTATTTCCCAGAGGCCTTTACTATTCACCATGTTGGAAGTCTTTTGTTAGGTAGATGAACGTGAGAAGAAGGCCGACATTCTGTTTGTGGCACTTTTCTTGAAGCTGCTGGGCCGCAAACACCATGTCAGTGGTTCTGCATCTTTTTCTGAAGCTGCATTGGCTCTCAGGCAGTAGGTTATTTAAATGGTTGGTTAGCCATTTGAGGAGGATTCTCATGAGTATCTTGCCAGCAGTTGAGAGGAGGGAGATGCTATTGTGGTTGTCACAGAGTTTGCGATTTCCCTTCCTCTTGTACAGGTGAGCCCCCTTGTACCTGAGAACTAAAGAGGGTTTTCACACGAAGTCCGCCACCAGCCTTCTTCATCCATCTTCTGGCTAGGGACAAAAACTAAACATAAAGGGGTATAAGTGATTGGAAACTAGTTTAAACCTGTAACAGAGCAGAACTTCAGTGCACATTCAACTAGTTTCAAAATAGCTTAAACCAGTTTAAGACAAACCTGCATAAATGTAGTATCAGGCTTAACTGATTTAGGTTTAACCGTTCTATCACACTTCTGTCCCACGTCCCCTCCCAACTCAAGTTAACACACAGTCCCCCAGCATCCTAGGACACTTTGCACCTCCCCCACAATGCCCCCCCCCAGACAGGTGGGCTAATCTTGGCTGCTGCTGTTTGCTCCAGCCAAGCAGAACTAGCACCACCCCCAGGTGGTCACAGAGTTGAGGTAGTAAAGTCTCTGCTCCCTAGACAGCACCCTGCCTATACTGTCAGCCTGGGGTGGGGGGAACAGAGCCCCTCCCCAACAGCCCTAGCCCCCCTGTGGTCTGTGAGAGTTGTCCCCTCCTCTAGCTGGGCCAGCGTGAGTCATTGAGGTGACACGGTGGTGGGGGGAGGGGAGGAAGCACTCCTGTCCCAGGGCCAGAGCAATAGGCTGGGGTATGCCCACATGGGAGGAGCCCCACACCTGGGAAGAATTCCCCTACCCTGGCCTGGTTCCTCCCTGCTGCTCTGTGTTGTTCTGGCCAGGTGCTAGAGCACCAGGCTAGCTGCTGATCTCTGCACCCTTGTCAGTCTCTCGCCCACAGTGGGAGGGGGAAGGAGCTCCCATCCCAGTGCTAAGCTGGGATCTGCCTCCTCTCCTGATGACCCAAATCAGGCCCACTGCCCCCTCTACCATCCCCAGCACCCCCAATCACAATTCACTTTCCCCCTGCTCTCTGATGATCTGTGGGTGCCCAGCACTGTATGTCCCAGGTAGCAGGCAGGGAAGGGTTAAACTGCATGCTCAGCCCAAATCAACACCTTCCCTGTCTGCTCCCTGGGACAGAGCCTGGCAGCCACAAGTAATCATGGGGCAGAGGGGTGGGGAGTCAGCAGGGATATGGGCTGCTGGCGGTGGGGGGAGAGGTAGTGGGCTCAACCTAGGCCAGTAGGGGAGGGGGGGCCAACTCCAACTTGGCACTGAACCAGAGCTATCTCCCCTCCCTGAAGGGGGGTGTGGGTATGCTCCTATGCCCTCTGCCTTCTGGCCTGGATCTGTGCAGGATTCTGTCTGCTTTTCCAAATTGAAAACCGGATGTCAGTTCAGTTCATTATTGGTTCAATATAGACATCTTAGAAACCTGCAAAGATTGAATAGATTCTGCCTCAGGCTTTTTAACTGTCTGTACTTAGCTCCTGTCTCTACTTGTTAAATTGGAGCCAAGCACAGAAGAAGAGATCAGCACAGTTTCTGTTTGAGGTTCTTGTTCTAGGAACTAGTCTACCCACTATCCTTCATTTCTTCCTCTTTGCAACTGAAAAGTAATGTACCTGTGTAAGAGAGCTCATGTGTCTGGGAGTAGCTGAACAGTCTTCAACTTGCCTTTAAACAGAGGTGTAGAGATGCCCATGGAAACCTAAGTTCATTGTTACTGGAAGCCATTTGGAAATGTGTGGAAAACAAACTTGCAATCCTAGTCTAATTTCTAATTATCAAGTGATGCACTACAGAATCATCTTTCCAGCTATCATGTGTGTGCTATGTCCTGTGCTGAGACAGAACACATCAGGACCACATATGGATTTGTGAATGTATATTAAGATTGACTTATCTACCATCCCAAAAATGGTCTGCCTAGTAGCTTGCCGCCTCCTTAATTTAGAACATTTTGGGAACGTCAGTATTTCTCTCACTGTTTCATTGCTAAACAGATCTTGGACTGCACGGCTGTCAACACACCGTGCCTCATGAGTACAAAGTCATTTTTAAATGAGTGACTTGCTGTCCCATATGTTTGCCTCAAGTGGGGTATGATATTCTAAAAATACAAGCAAGAGTAAAGTCAAGAGGCTAACTTAGTGTAAATTTTGCTAGATGGTTCCTGTAAAATGAAGTTTTAAATAAAGGAACTATCCAGAGCAATGACATTATCAGCAGAGAATGGGGGACCCCTCTCCAGCCTTCTTGCTTGGCCAGCACAATGGTCCTATTTTCTCAGTAGCAACTAACCAGTTAACTTGTTATATTTAGGTCCCCATAAACCTAAACTAAATGAAATGTCTTTCCATCTGATTATTCACCATATTCCCCCTAGCCTTTTGTTCACCTTTCAGTGCTAAGGAAAATTACTTACACTTTATTAGTGATTTTTATGATGGATAGAGACATTCCTACATGGAGTGGGAGACTTTGACTTCCCCAGCTGGTCTTGCTCCATCTCTTGTCTTGAGCCAGAATATTAACTTTAGGGCTTCTGAAAGCTTCATGAAGCTGTTATATTAGTACGTTGTATAGTACTATGGACTCTCATTCTGATCCTTAGCTCAAAAAGGGATAAAACAGTGATTCTGAATGAAGCGACTGATGAATCAGAAGTCGGCACTAAAGCATCTGTACATTGCTCAAAACAACTATAAAAGTTACTTAAGCATGCATTAACTTATCCACCAAACACCCCTCCTGGTAGGTGAGAACATAATATATTTCTCCATTTTACAACTGGAGAGTTTGACTTGTTTCAGGCCACATATGTGTTAAACACCAGAGATAAGATTAAAACCTTGGAAAACCCTGGTCTACACTCTATCCTGTAGTCAGTCCTGTGAATCATACCTCTCTTCATAGATTAACTGTGAAAGTCAAAAATTATCTCCCCTGGCTTCATAAGGGGAATATGAGACACTGCTAAATCAAGATTGGTGCAGCAAACAGGAGAAACATCGGAACGAAGCCAGCACACATGAGCAATTATCTGCTGATGTAAACACTGAATCTTTACTCTAACAGGTCTCTAGTCTGGCATAATTTCTTGTCAAATACCTCAGATAGGAACAATTTCAAACTCGGGATCATGGTCCCTGAAACCATTTTGGTTTTTATATGATCTGACATTACCATAAAATCTGTATCTGTGTTCAGACATGAAACACTTTATGCTACAGGTTTTGCCCTCCTAATGTGCGGTTAAGCAATAGGAAATAGCTTTTTAAAAGGTAGCTGTGATAGATGCTTCATTGTGTACTTTTGGGGATCATGGTGTTCTTCCTTTTTTAGTCAACTGAGTGTTAGACTGATTACCTGTTTATATCAAAATTTTCTCATAAATAAATGAAACCCTATAAACTAGAATGTGTAACATTAAAGTAATGTGCATCAGTTTTGGAATTATTAGTACCATCAGACAGTGAAGTGTCGAGTCAAAAGTCCACGCAAAAGCTGACAATGGCCCCATAAATAGCCTCCTAATCCAATTGTAAGAATTTGCAGTAGTTGTTTCAAATGTATACAAAACAGCATTGCCCTTCATGTTACAAAATTACTGTTACATAGATTTTTTAACTTATCTATTGTTAAGGGTTAATTATATTGCTATGAACCTGTCATTAATGAACAACACCATTAGAACCATACACATGAGTCATTCTTGTATTAGTTTCTATATCATATCTTTACTGAAAGTAATTTTAGAAAATGACTCACAAAAAACCTTATGAAAAACAGTATTAATTCTTGAGAAATCACAAGGATCGTGTCAAACATATTTCAGTAAGCAGTAAATGAACCCTGCTTGCACCATAAATCATTAATGTTTAATCACCAGCCAATGCCTCAATAAGCTCACTGGCATGGAAACTCTAAGATACTCAAAGGATAGTTCTAGCAAATCTGGCATGCATGGTTGGCTTGTGTGCTTAATTACTGTTTATGCATTGGCAGTATCCAAGCATTTGTATGTAATAAATAGAACACTGTCAGAGTGTCCAGATGGTTTTAGATTCAAGGCCTGGGGAGTATGTTTGAAGATTACAGACCTGATTTACTAACAATTCGCACCAGCTCAATTGCTAAAAATCATGCTAATAGCATACGTTTTAGGGATTGCATCAATGCAGAAATAAATGTACTATTAATGATTATTTTAAAATTCACTTAATCTTCCATTTAGCCACTCTTCAGAGGAGATGTAATTTGCGGTTTGGGGTGAAGCAGCTGTATCTATGTCAAATGTCCAGTTGATTTGAAAGAAAAACTGTCCCTGGTTATGTGTACATAGCACAGTGCAGTGTTGTGTAGAAATAGCTGAGCTTGCTCAGATGTCTTTAGGGCTAAGTACAGAAAGTCAAAAAGCCTGAGGCTGAATCAGTTCAATCTTCGCAGGTTAGTCTAAATTGCATAGATTGAACTGATAAGTGAGTGAAGAGACATTCATTTTGATTCTGGAAATGCAGCCACATGCCTGTAGTGGCCCAGGCCAGACACTTGGGGTACTAGAGCATACCTCCCAGTTTGGCTGGGGCAGACAGCTTGGCCCAAAGCTAGCCCACCCACCCTGTGAGGGGGAGGTAATGGGAGAGGTACAAAGTGTCCTGAGGTGCTGGGGCACTGAGTTGACTGGAATCTGGAGGGGATCTGACAGAAGTTCAATAAACTGATTTAACCTAAATCAGTTAAGTCTAATACTACATCCATCCAGATTTATTTTAAACCTGTTTGGGCCATTATGAAAGTGGTTTAAGTGCTCTGAACTTGTGTTGTGTTACAGATCTGAACCAATTTCCAATCACATTGGGCATTTTTATACATGTAAGCACCGTAGCACTGGGTAATTTTCAAAGTGCCCAGCACTTCATTGCTTACAGTTTTATAAGCAGAGAAATGCACATCAGTTGTGAGAAAATGGTGGTAGCGTGCTTTTGAACTAGAAGACATAGAATGTGTTTTGGTTCAAAAGTGCACCACTGCCATTTTCTGCTTGCTGACGTGCATTTTGCTGCTTATACAACTACACATGGCGCAGCGGAGTTCACATCAGCTTACGTGCACAGCAGACTTGATTAATTGAATTTGCTCAGAAGCGGCAGATCTCCGGTACGTTGCGGGACAAAAAGTTATGTGTATAAACGCCCTTATACCAGTTTATGTGTAACGTCTGTCCCCAGCCTATATTATCCTACTGGTCTAATTGAAGTCATAGACCCTACTTCTCAGCAGAACTAGTTAGTCCAGGTGGAGTACCATACTAATATAGCTAGACATGGATGGAATAGCACCCCTACTAAATGCGCAGAAGCAATTGGTGACGGACAGGGGGGACAAGGCTGAACTCCAAAACGAGTTCTTTGCCTCAGTGTTCCTAAGTGAGGGGCAGGACAAGGCTCTCACTGGGATTGTAGACAGGCAGCAGCAAGGCACCAGACTGCCATGCGTAGACCCTGAGATGGTGCAGAGTCACTTTGGAGGTACTGGATGCCTTTAAGTCGGCAGCCCCGGATGAGCTCCATCCGAGGGTACTGAAGGCACTGGCTGATGTCATTGC
>NW_005842004.1:2011753-2023238 GCF_000455745.1 Alligator sinensis
ACTCTTTCCTGCCTATGCAGGGGGTCGGACTCGATGATCTATTGAGGTCCCTTCCGACCCTAGCATCTATGAATCTAGACTGGTTCAGGACTTAGCTACTCACTAAGAGCTAGCTTGAGTGTGCTTGCATGGCAGTGCATTGTGTGTGTAGACAGACACTTATACTGTATAAAATATAAAGTAAATGTGAATGGATATAGTGTGATTGAAGGGCTAGGGTCACATCCAGAACTGCATTTAAAAAAAATAACCACATGACCAGATATCTGGTAATCAGGTGTATCAACCCACGCTGTACTGAAATTCCAGATGAAACAAAGTGGATCATTCATCTTGGATGAGACATATGTACCTTATAAACTGTTAGCAGAGGGAGGTAGGGTTACTTAGTTAGTTGATGGCGGAATAGGTAACTCTTCTTGCTTTTTTTTTTTTTTTTGGTGGTGTGTATAAAAAAAGACTAAGTATATATTGTACAATCTGACTTATCACTCTATCTGACTAATATTCTGCCTTTGAATTGAAGTACTAAATAGCAAAATCTTCCAAATAGTAATGAGCAAAGAACTTGTAGTTGCAGCCAGTGTAAAGTGTGGTGAATCTCTTTTAGTACAGTCCTGAAAATTGTACTTTTACCACCATAGGTAAGAGGCCATTGTGATAATTATAGTGGTTACTGCACCTTGTGCGGATTAGAATTCACCTACTTGATCAAGATGCCATGTAGTGAAACAGGAGAAAATCTCCAGATAGAAAGACCTTAATTTCATCTTTGTCAAGGCTTTCATTTTGGTTTCATAACATTTAGATTTTTTTTTTCATGAGATGAGGTTTCATTAAGAGGATCGAGGTATTCCTTTTAGTCTGATATCTACCCTTTGACCTGTTTGTAATGGGAGTCCCTGCTAGTAGCCCCCAAGGCTTGTAGGACCAGAGAGGGACAGTAATACCTAAAAATGACAAATTCTAGGTGTAATCTTGTACAATAAATTCTGTTGATTAGGGCCAACATAATGTAAAAAAAACAAAAACAAACAACGCCCCCCTCAAAAACCCTAGTTTTGTTTAATTCCCAAAAAAGAATAGCTACTTTTTTAAATTAGTCATGATGAGGTAAGTGTGGAAGTGGGGGGGTGACCTGGAAGAAGAGCAAGCAGATGGGGGCAACAAGGGAGGTGTTCTCATTCTTCCTGAGAAATCAGAGCAATCAACTAGTTACCTCAGGTACCTGTATACAAATGCACAGAGCCTGGGAAACGAGCAGAAAGAATTGGAAGTACTTGCCCAGTCATGGAATTATGATGTGATTGGAATAAGAGAGACTCGGTGGGATAGCTCGCATGACTGAGCACTGTCATGGACAGATATAAACTGTTCAGGAAGGACAGCAGAGGAGTTGCTCTTTACGTAAAAGAGCCATATGATTGCTCAGAGCTCCAGTATGAAGCTGGGGATAGGCCTGTTGAAAGTCTCTGGGTTAGCATCTGAGGGGAAAGCAACAAGGATGATGTCATAATAGGGGCTTGCTATAAGCCACCAGACCAGAAGGAAGTGGTGGATGAGGCTTTCTTCAAACAGCTAGCCAAAGTTTCCCAATCAGAGGCTCTGGTTCTCATGGGGGCTTCAGTCACCCTGATATGTGCTAAGAGGGCAATACAGCAGTGCACAGGCAATCCAAAAAGTTTTTGGAGAGTGTTGGGGACAACTTCTTGATGCAAGTGCTGGATCAGCTAACTAGGGGCCATGCTCTTCTTGACCTGCTGTTCACAAACAGGGCAGACTTGATGGGGAACATACTAATAGATGGCAACCTGGGCAGTCATGAGCATGTGATGATTGAGTTCAGGATCCTGAGGAAAGGAAGGATGGAGAGCAGCAAAGTAAAGACCCTGGAGTTCAGAAAAGCAGACTTCGACTTGATCAGGGAACTCATGGGCAGGATCCCCTGGTCTGAGTGGGAGAGGAGCCCAGGAGAGCTTGCTGTACTTTAAAGAAACCTTACTGAGAGTGCAGGAGCAAACCACCCTAATGTGCAGCAAGACTGGCAGAAGTCCAGCTTGGCCTATCAGGGAACTCTCCAGTAAACTAAATCATGACAAGGAAGCTTGTAAGAGGTGGAAATTTGGACAAACAACTAGGGAGGAATATAAGAGTATTACTACTTGGGCATGAAGGAATGAATTCAGGAAGGCCAAAGCACAACTGGAGTTTCAGCTAGCAATGGAGGTGAAAGGGAGAAGGGTTTCTACAAGTATGTCAGTAACAAGAGGAAGATCAGGGAAAGTGTGGTTCCCTTACCGAATGGGGGAGGCAACTCAGTGATAGAGGACGCAGAAAATGCTGATATGCTCAATGCCTTTTTCACCTCAGCCTTCACAGGCAAGTTCAGCTCCCAGACTACTGCACCTGGCAGCACAGTTTGGGGAGGAGGTGAGCAGCTAACAGTGGTGAAAGAACAGGTTAGGGACTTTTTAGAAAAGCTGGAAATATACAAGTCCATGGGGCCAGATGGGATGCACCCGACAGTGCTGAGGGAGTTGGCTGATGAGATTGCAGAACCGCTGGCCATTATCTTTGAAAACTTGTGGCTATCAAGAAAGGCCCTCAGAAAAGGGTAAACATAGTGCCCGTATTTAAGAAAGGGAAAAAGGAGGATCCAGGGAACTGCAGACCACTCAGCCTCACCTCACTCCCTGGAAAAAATTATGGAGCAGATCCTCAAGGAATCCATTTCTAAGCACTTGGAGGAAAGGAAGGTCACTAGGAAACAGTCAGCATGGATTTACCAAGGGTGTGTCATGCCTGACTAACACGATTGCCTTGTATGATGAGATGACTGACTCTGTAGATGCAGGAAGAGCAGTAGAATGTGATATAACTTGATTTTAGCAAGGCTTTTGATACAGTCTCCCACAACATTTTCACATGCAAGCTAAGGAAGTACAGGTTGGATGAATGAACTGAAAGGTAGATAGAAAATTGGCTGGAGCATCAGGCTCAGAGGGTAATAATCAATTACTCGATTATTTGGTAGCTGATATCATGTGGAGTGCCCCAGGGATCGGTCCTTTTGTTCAATATCTTCATCAACAACCTGAAAGATGGCATAAAGTGCACCCTTAGCAAGTTTGCAGATGACACCAAGCTGGCGGGAATAGTAGATACACTGGAGTGTAGGGCTAGGATTCAGTGTGACCTAGACAAATTAGAGGATTTGGGCAAAAAAAAATCTCATGAGGTTCAACAAGGACAAGTGCAAAGTCCTGCACTTTTGGTGCATGGGCTTCTTCCATCCTTACAGGCTGGGGGCTGACTGGATGGGCAGAAGTTCTGCAGAAAAGGACCTGGGGGTTACAGTAGAACAGGGGGCTGGACTAGATGTCCCCTCCTGAAGTTCCTTCTAACCCTAACTTTCTATGATACTTTACAGGGTACTACTAAATATTATGGAAAATAATTATTAAAATAAAGTATTAATATTGTCAACCTCCACTACAGGACTGCTATTATGGGTGTGTACATATATGTGCTGCACCCAATCTGTAATCATACAGTTTTATGTTGCATGATTGTAGACTGGGAACAAGATGTGCAGATGTTCACCAGTGCCAGTAGCCACCCTAGGAATCCTGTGTAAGTAACCTGGTGTGGGAGAAGAGGCAGAGAGAGCACAACCCCTAGGGTTGGGGTAAGTGGCTAGGCTCTCCCAGCCCCAGGTCTGTGCTCCAAATTTGTGTCGACATTTACTGGATTGGGTTAACCTGTTTCCAATCTAAATTCTACCCAGGTGAACTAACAAAGATTGAGCCTGCCATTTTTGGCCTGATATTATCCCCCCAAACATCTTCACAGATCAGCATTTAGATCAATCTAAACCTAGTAGTTAGGACAATCTAAAAGTAATGTCTGCACGTACCTCACATCATTGCTCAGACATGAGGTGAGACTGACTTTTGTATCTAAATTAGAACTATAGAAATTAATTAATTAAAAATTAGTTAGGGTTTAGTGTACTATCAGCCAGCATGTTCTGTGTAGTTAGGTGTTTGCAGACTACTCAAACATATTACAGATAAATTATGATTAAAGCCGATTCTTGTTTTCCAGCATAACCCTAATTCTGCTTTCACATCTTGGAAATCACTTCACTTCCATTAAGTCTTTTGATGAGTTTTAGATTCCTAAGTCCTTTTTTTTTTAAATCTGGCCATAAGGTACTTCAGAAAGGTATTCACTAGTGAATTAGACATCAGAATGGATGGTTGAACACAGGCAGTCTTTAATATATTTAATTTGGTGCACTATGATTATGACAGCACTTATTTATACAAATAAGCTCAAACAAAATAAAAAGTAGAAATTTTTCCAAGCAAAGATTATCTCTGCTTTATAATGTGGCAGGAACATTTGTCATATTAGCAGTGATCTTTTTCATCTCTAGTTAAGTGTATGTAGTGGGGAGTGTTACCTGTCAGCTCTGTGTTCTTGAGGGAACTCTGTCACCCAGCTTGCTGGACTTGCAAAGGACTTTTTCACCAGCCCCACCTCCCACACACACCTCATCTAACCAGAACTAAGCAGAAGAAAAGTTTAATAGGCATCTCAGGCTGTACATTCCCTGGTCCCAGAATGGGAGGCCTATTTAAACTTGATTTACTAAAACTCGGTTGCCAGGTTAGGGAATGCTGAGGCAAGAGACAGAGTCAGAGGGGGTATGGGCAACATTTAAACAGTGGTTAAGGGTTTATCACAATGTCCAGCTCATTGGATCCCTGACCACAAATGCTGTCATACTTTTCCTGGAATGACTGGAATGACTGGTGGAAGTCTTCCCCACAAAGTTTATGAACACTCCAAGTAATCTCCTTAAGTATGTTAAAAGACTACAGTAAGATCTAGAAGTCATGTTAAGCTGAGGCTTATTTACAACAGGTAAAATACAAAACACTGATGCTGACTTCACAGTGCAAACACAGCTAGGCCATATAGGAAGAAACAATGTGGTATCCCTTCCAGTATATCTTCTATATTCATAATAATTTCAAGCTGGCTCATAGGTGTCTGGTTACTCCTTAAAACTTCCTGGTTGTTAATCAATTTCTTGATGTTCCAAACCAGATAACCCCTTGTCACTCAAAAAGGTAATTCATTTAAATTAAAACTGTTTATATAACAGGATTTTCTCTATCAATTACAGCTTGGGACCCTCTTGATTCACACAATTAAAACAAATACCCTTGAAGGGGCTGGACTAAAGATATAAGAAAGCTGTAAAGCAGCAAACAGTGAGCTTCAAGAGGGATAAATCTCTCTGACACCATCCGCTCTTGTTCTTGAGAAGCTGGGATAAACAGATTGTCTCTTTTGGTCAAAATTGCAACAATCATGCTAGGAAATTTGCCTGTCAACAAAACACCCATGTGCCTTGGAATGGTGAGATCCCAGCTCTCACTCTCTCTTTCTCTCTCTAGGCATAGCTTTCTAAACCTGAATTTTATTAGTTAAGCTTGAGCTAGGTTTCCCTAAATACTCAATTGAACTAGGGTATTATTGTAATTATTTTGGGTTTTTTTTCCTTGAAAGGCTATTACTACTAGTACCATCATAACTTTCAGGGGTTTAGGTTGTAGCCGTGTTGGTCTAAGGACATAGGCAGACAAGGTTCTTTGGGTGAATTTGATATCTTTTATTAGACCAACCCAAATAGTTGGAGAATATTTATTAAGCAAGCTTTCAGGTTCAAAAACCCTTTGTCAGGCTAAGAAAGTTTCAGCAGTTGGTGTGTGCTCTTCCTGGATGGAATGAAAATTCCAAAAATCATAACTTTCATATACTTAGCAATAAATAACTTTTAGAATCAAACTGGTGCTAACCGGCTATATTTTTTTCTTCTATACTTCCCCTTTCCCACTTGCTCTGCAGCAATGCTTCTCTTACCTAAGCTAAAAATCCCTGTGAAGCCCAAAAATACTGTGGGGTCCGCTCATCAAGAGGCTACCACTATTACGACAGTTAGGGCAAAAGATTGGGACATGCTGAGTTTGAGACACATAAGGGGATCAACTTGTATAGGCTGATTGACCCAGTTTGGCTCAGATATGCCATAATAAACTGAATGCTGGCCCATAAGGGTGTCATCTGGACACCCAGACTGATTCAGAGGTATTCTGTTCACTTGTGTACTTGAATCTGACTGCATCTTATTTTTACCTTAATGAACTGATTCCTGGCATATGAGGGTATCAGCCTTTACAAGCTGATCAACCTGGCTGGGTCAGGCATGTCACATTAATCTGTGTGTGTGTGTGTGTGTGTGTGTGTGTGTCTATGTATTTGACTGATTTGGTAGGTGGAGGAACCCAAGCCCCATTGAAACTGAGTCCTGCAAGATAGCTCCATTGTGGGGTGAGGATTTGCAGAAGGGAAAGATACAGTTCCATATAGAAACACAAGTAACACAAGCAGCACATTGATAGAATTAGAGAGACCCCCAGGCATGTACCCCTAATAAATAAGTGCATCCCAAAGTGATGAGCAAATCTGGTAACAGGAGGGGAATGGCACTATTCCACCTTATTTGCCCTCCTGGCTGATGCCTCACAGCCCCTTACGTTGTTCACTCAATTACCTCATGCTAGCATATTTTCCTCCTTCTTGCTGCCTCAGCAAAGGAGCAAGGCATAGTTCAAAGCTCTGTATCATGCCTGTGCTGAGTATTGGTAGCTATGCCATTAGTGCTTCCAGGAACCTGAACCAACTGAGTTTCCATTTTTCAAAAATGAAAAAAAATACTTCAAGGCATTTATGGATATTAAGATTATTCCAGGAGGCAAGCTCTCACAACATGCTATGTTGGGGGATGAAAAAACAGAATTGAATCTCCTTTTTTCCATACCTCAGAATTAGTTGATCAGTGCTTCAACCTCCACCTATATATCAAGGGGTTTGATTAAGAGGTTGGGGGTAGATGTTGCTGTACTCTTCCTCCACTAAGGGAGTTGTCAGTCCCTTACCAGCAAAGTCTTACTGTGATATAAACAGATTTAACACTTTATTAGTGTCCGTTATAAATCATAGTTATTTTACATGACCTTGTAGAGATTGAAGTAAATAAATACTAGAGCCCACACATAGTAGCTAAATGGGAATATGTTATATGTTGGTGCAATCTAAAACATGCAGTTAAACATGCAGCCTACATTAGCCCAAGGTAAAGGGGGCATTTCAACATAAGGGTAGGCAGAGAAGAGAGAACAAGACCCCACGCACGGTAACCTCATGAGAAGACATCTTTAGGCAATGGCTTAGCATGCAGTGTACAAGTGCTGGGGTGGGGAAAAATTAAAGGCATTAAGTCTTTTTTGGTTGGTGGCATATATGAGGGGTTTTCATTCAATCCCCTCTTTCTCCCTTTGGCCATTGATTTTGCCTAGCTGTCTTTGTATTAGCAGCAGCCCATGATGTGCCCAATGTATATGGCATCCTGATCATCAAATGGTATCAGATACCAGGAGGCACCTCAGCACCTTTGTGTAGCGGCAGGGCACTCTGCAGACTCACAGGGTGCTCTCCTTGGATCACTTGGAGCATGGGACCTGGATAATCAACACATATACCATGGCATCTCTCTTTCCCTAAAGATATTAGCCAGTAGCCTGTATTCAGTCAATTTTCACACTGCGCTTTGGCAAAAGCCTGCCGCTGGTTCTCAAACAGGATGGTTACATCAATCATTAGGATCTTTTTGTTGTCCGCTTCTGTTACCACAATGTCTAGAGGCAACTGGATGTCACATCCTGGGACAGCGTAGTTCACAGCTACCTTCCTGACTGTCTCTGTGATAGCTTTTACCAGATGGTCATGGACGGTGTTATGACATAGTTGCCATGCTTTCACATGGGGCTTGCAGCCATTTAGGACACAAAGCAGGATCTCACTATCATATCTGTACCTCAGGCATTTCCTGCCTTGGTTTCCATATCAGATGGCACCACTGAGCAAGAGGCAGTTGAAACTGGCCTGATAGATGAAGCACCAGTCTGAAGTGCATGAAATTCCTGCAGGGCATGAAGTGGTTACTCCACTTCAAAGTAACTTCAAAGACTTTACCTTAGTCAGCGTTCAACTTCAGGTCATCAATGTACTTAGCCCATATGGTGTCCTTCAGGAACCTCTCGAATCAGGTCCTGGTGTGGGGGTGACAGTGATATAGTTGGCAGTCAGGGCTAGGAGCAGCAAGATGCCTAGCTCCTGCTACTCCTCATGCTAGATCCAACAGCAGCTGATGTGCTTCCCAGAGCACTGCATAGCATTGCTGGCTTAGCGCCACAGCAAGGGAAAGTACCCACTATCTTGCCTGAATTCACCTTCCAGCATTCTGCACAGGAATGTGGCCAGGTCCCCATTGCTGGTGGCCTGGTGATCCTCCTCATTGTCTCTTTCAGGGTGCTGGTGGAGATATTGCTTACCAGGTGGTTGAGACAGGTCAGGAGGCAAAAGGTTTGAGTGACTACTTCAATGTTGCAGAGATCTCCCATGAGAGGGACGTTGGCACCCACTACCAGTGGGGGATGTGCAGGATCTGGTGTGCTGGCCTGTAGCAACAAGTTCATCCATTTCTTGAGGAGCTGCTGGATTTCACTGTCTGCTTTCTTGAGAGGCATCCTGGGGATTGCTGAGCCTCTCAGGATAAATAAGATGCAGAGGAAGGTACTCAGGGTGTTTATCTTCTGCCAGAGAGGCAGCAGGGAAGAGTTGAGCCTGGGCATGCTGCATGATCCCACAGATCATCTCTTTTGGTGTTTGTCATTCAGTGGCTGGTGGGTATGCCCAGGTGGAGGTAGGTCTCACTCTCCTTCAGGTGCCTCATGGGCTTGCCCTGGATCTTGACAATAATGACAAGAACAGCATTTCTCTTTTCCTGCAGTCAATGTGCAAGGAGGTACAATTGAAGGCATTCAAGCTAGCAAAGCCCCATTCATCTGGCTGCCTCAGAGCAGATGTCCAGCATACTTTGGAGTTGATTGGGCTCACTGGCAAGGAGGTCTGGGTCATCTCCTTAGGCCCAGATATTCAGCTTATGTTTGCAAAGGCTGAACCCTCTTCAGCCCTCTGCTGCCACTCTGAGGAAAGGCTCTATATCTGAGTTGGCAGCCATGGATGAGTTGGCAGCAGATGATCAGGATGAGTTGGCAGCTTTGTTTCACGCCAGTCCAGTTGGGAGTATTCTGCATTTCACCCTTTGACTAGCAGTCATGCAGCCAGGATGGTGTGGTCTATAATTTCAAATTCTCAGAAGGTGTTAAAGGTGTTCTGTGGTGGGGCATGGAGCCAGAGATATTGGAAAAGTACTGCCACCCTACTGCGCACACTGGTTTCTCTCCCTCTGGGCATTGTCCAGAGCCATCTGCAGTATGAAATTGCTGTGCTAACACAAGTGGACACATAATCTTAACACTTAGTCCTGGAGTGGATAGCAGTAGAATCTTTTTACCAATTCAACCCCAGCAGACATGGAGCAAAATTCACACAGTAATCAGAATCTCTAACTAATATAGGATGTTTAAAAAAACATGTCTTGAACAGCAGTTTATAAAAGAAGGCAGAAGGAGGCATGGCATTTCTAGTGGTAGAGCTGACTGAGTGTTTTAACTGTGTATGTCCTTAATTTGAAATGTTTTTGTCCTTTTTGCTATGATTTTAATGACCTGTTCTTCATGATTGATTAGTACACTGATGAAAAAAGCAACAAATCAGAAATTGCTTAAAAGTAACTAAATGTTATTTTTAATTAGGATCCCACAGTGTGCATATTCATTTAATTTATAAAATTCAAGTAGCAACTTCATTAGAAGTGTAATGCTCCTTTTATGTATTCTTCAGGTTAAGGATGAAGTTTTTTGCCAAAAACCACCACTAAAATCTTTCAGAAGTCAGGGCAGAAATAAGATCCTGAAATTAGAGCAAGTACCTAGGTTGAAATAGGCTGCCACCTGGAACAAGCTTGAGAGCTATGCCAAATTTGTGACTTCAGAGCTATGCTATACTCCCAGGCTCAGTGCAGTTATGAGTTGCATTTAACTCCCAGAGTGAAAGCTTGGCCCCATTGGAATTAATGCTTGTTTCTACCCAGACTTTACAGCCACACTATAATCAGCTTGGGAGTCTGAAATAGGTAGCTGGCTACACTAAAATCTCAAACTAAAGTGAATTGTTCAGTTTCTAAATACTACTCTAAAGATATTTAAGCCATTCATCTTTCTTTACCTGACCTAAAATGAAGCCTTAACTTTAAGGGAGCGCAAATGAACCATTCACAATTGTATTAAGTACTGTGGTGAGTTGGAGAGGAAAGGGAATGCTTGTATTTAGGGGGTGAGTGACCTTTGGCTGGGGATGTTTTTACTTTACTACTTTCCTATCTCTCCTAAACATGAGTTCAGTAAACTTCAGTAACTTTCAAATGACCAAAGTCTACAGCGTAAGCTTTCTTGAGGGTTAGGGGGGAAGGGGCTGTGCCTGGGCTCATGCTTTTTGGTTTCCTCAGGCTGGTGGGAGTGGGGCAGGGCATGAGTGGCCATGGTAAAATAGGGAGTGAGTTAACAGCTAGTTGTTAGAAACTAGTGCAAGGTGCAGATATATTGAACAAAGATTGCAAGGGAGCTCACTGACTTTTTAAAGGTCCTGACTAATGGGAAGGTGTGCTGGGCAGAGAGGGAACAGGAGAGTTCTTGCTACATACCAGAGTGGCGATTTTCAGCAATGTGTTTGGGAGGGGTTAGGAGCAATGCAGTAACAGTGTAGCATGATTGGAGGACCAACCTCACCTGTATTGTAAAATGCTTAGTGTCCATACATAACACCGTATGAGTTTCATAGATTTCATAGACATCAGGGCTGGAAGGGACCTCGCAAGATCATCGAGTCCAGCCCCCCGCCCAAAGGGCAGGAAGTCAGCTGGGGTCATA
Source organism: Alligator sinensis (assembly GCF_000455745.1). Lineage (NCBI taxonomy): Eukaryota > Metazoa > Chordata > Crocodylia > Alligatoridae > Alligator > Alligator sinensis. The sequence continues at coordinate 2,022,721 of NW_005842004.1, forward strand.
GGATCCCAGCAAGATAAGCATCCAGTTTCATCTTGAAGGTGTTCAATGAAGGCGCTTGAACCACCTCCGGTGGCAGGCTGTTCCAGACCTTGGGGGCTTGGACAGTAAAGAAATTCTTCCTTATGTCCAGCCTGAAACGATCTTGAAGTAGTTTGTGACCATTCGACCTCATCATCCCTTGGGGTGCTCTGGTGAACAAACGTTCCCCCAGATGCTGGTGGTCACCCCTGATAAACTTGTAGGTGGCCATCAGATCACCCCTGAGCCTGCGCTTTTTCAGGCTAAAGAGCCCCAGGGCTCTCAGCCTGTCATCGTAGGGTCTGCTTCCCTGACCTCTGATCATGCACGTGGCTCTTCTCTGGACTCTCTCAAGCTTCTCCACATCCTTTTTGAATTGTGGAGCCCAAAACTGGACACAGTACTCCAGCTGCGGCCTCACTAAGGCCGAGTACAGGGGGAGAATGACGTCCCGGGATTTGCTTGAGAAGCATCTATGGATGCAAGCCAGCATTTTGGTC
>NW_005842004.1:2025591-2027348 GCF_000455745.1 Alligator sinensis
GGTGGAGCAGGTCAGCCAGTCTGGCTGAGAAGAGCCTCCTCCCTAGGGGAGAGAGGTGGAGGCCATCTCTTCCCAGCAGCTCGCTGCCTCTCTCGCCAAAGAGCGGGCTGTGGTCATGAAAGCCAAAGCCTTCCTGACGACACCAGCGCTGCAGTCTTTGGTTGACCACATAGATCCTCCTGTCCCTTCTCAGCCCATAGCCTGAGACTGGGAGGATCGACGAGAACACCACCTGTGCCCCCAGACCCTTAAGCCCCGCTCCCAAATCCCTGTAGCGCCTCATGACCTGGCTGGGAGTGCTCCGAGCAGTGTCACTGGTGCCCACCTGAATAAGGAGCATGGGATAGTGGTCTGTGGGTTTAAGGAGCTTTGGGATCCTCTCCGTAATGTCCCGGATGCGGGCCCCTGGGAAGCAGCAGACTTGCCGGGCTAAGGGATCGGGGTGGCAGATTGGCCCCTCAGTCCCCCTCAGGAGGGAGTCTCCCACAACAAACACCTTACGTTTTGTCTTGGGGAGAGCAGGGGCGGTAGCTGCAGTTGGGACCATGTTGCCTGTGGGGGCCGGCAACTCAGCAGGCTCTGCTTGGGCAGCAAGAGGTGCGTACCTGTTGCTCAGTTCTGGTGGGGTAGGGGCCTTGGTGCGGCGGGCCTTAGGGCCCTTGACCACCTTGGTCCATGCACCTGGCTGGACACAGCAGGAGGTCCTGGGCCCACCCGTGCGCCCTCCCGCGCAAACTCCGCGCTAACTCACGCGCCGGCAGAGCCGGCAGAGTTCACAGTGAACCAGTCCAGAATGGAATTCACTTGTGTTTTAGTTGAATTATTTGTAGGTGCGTATTACTTGTCTAGAGTTCTCTCTACTCGGTGATGATTTTTTCCTTTAGTTACTTCCTTCTAACTTGGAGCACAGGACCCAAGCAATGAGTGAATCCTAAAAGCCTGAACAGTACTTTGCCATTACTCAAAACCTAGGCACTTGCTAGTGTCTGATGGTCAAGGTACATCTACATCGAAAGCATCATGAGCCATCACCAGTGTTAAGATACCCAACTGAGACCGCCTGTCAGAAGGGGACAGATTGAACCTCCCTTTATCTTCCCCCCCCACCGCAACCACACACACCACAAAGTCCACAAAGAGGCCATTAATGCTCTTGAATATTTCCAACCCCAGCAATTGTAGGCTGCATGATAAAACCAGTCTAAGAATGTCTTACCTACTTAAACCTCTGTACCAATGCAGTTACTAGGCATGGAGTCTTGCTTTTCTTCCTCTCATAGCATGGCTTTGGAACTTCTTAATTCCTTTATCCTAGGGTAACATAGGACACATGACTAACTGCATGTTGTTACGTCTCAGCTGTGTGTTCTTGGGCAACCCTGGCACAGGATGCAGTCTGTCTGACTCACAAAGGACTCACCCCCGCTCCCTCCCCTCCGCTACATAAATGAAACTGATTAACATGAAGTGAGAGACCTACCTAAGACCCTCCAGATAAGGGTGACAAGAGTGAAACAACTGCCCTAGGTTTCATTTGCATCCGAGATGGAACCAAATGACTATTCATTTACATGAGAGATGGAGAACAGAAAGCCTGAAGCAGAGACTGCAGTGAATTCTGGGACCAGAGAAGCAGGGAAGCACTGCATCATGGGGAATCTGTGCTCCAAATGTTAATCAACCCATGTTGACACACACCCAGCTCAGCATTTATCAGACCAGTTCTAATCTGGATTTACTAAGGACTTCCCCCCCCC
>NW_005842004.1:2028162-2039034 GCF_000455745.1 Alligator sinensis
TTTTCTTTTGCATGTCTATTACTACTAGTACCATTATATATTTCATATGCTTAGAAATAAATAACTTTTATAGTCAAACTGGTAGTAATTGGGTATATTTTTCCTTCTCTGCTTCTCTTTCCTCCCGTGCTCTGCAGCAACGCTTCTTTTACCTAAGCTAAAGATCCCTGTGAAGCCCAAAAATATTGTGGGGTCTGCTCATCAAGAGGCCAAAGATTGGGACGTGCTGAGTTTGAAACACATAAGGGGATCAGCTTGTACAGGCTGATTGACCCAGTTTGACTCAGACGTGCCCTTATGAACTGAATGCTGGCCCATGAGGGTGTCAGCTGGACACCCAGCCGGATTCAGAGGGATTCTGTTTACCTGTGTGCTTGTGTCTGACTGCAGTTTATTGTGAACTGATTCTTGGCATATGAGGGTGTCAGCCTGTCCATGCTGATCAGCCCGGCCAGGTCAGGCGTGTCACGTTAATTTGTGTGTGTTTGTGTGTATGACTGATTCGGTGACTGGAGGAACCCAGCCCATTGAGACTGAGTCCTGCAAGATAGCTCCACTGGGGGTGAGGGCTTGCAGAAGGGAGAAATACAGCTCCGTATAGTAACACAAGCAGCACATTGACAGAATCACCAAGACCCTAGAAACTATCCCTAATAAATGAGTACACCCCAAAGTAATGGGCAAATCTGGTAAAAATGTCTTAGATTGTGTGAATGTGTATCAACTCTGTATTCATATAGCTACCATGCATAGGATCGTGTATTCCCTCCCCGTGCTACAAATGTTACCAAATCTGCCCATTACTTTGGAGTGTGCTCATTTATTAGGGATAGTTTCTAGGGTCTTGGTGATTCTGTCAATGTGCTGCTTGTGTTACTATACGGAGCTGTATTTCTCCCTTCTGCAAGCCCTCACCCCCAGTGGAGCTATCTTGCAGGACTCAATCTCAATGGGACTGGGTTCCTCCAGTCACCAAATCAGTCATACACACAAACACACACAAATTAACGTGACACGCCTGACCTGGCCGGGCTGATCAGCATGGACAGGCTGACACCCTCATATGCCAAGAATCAGTTCATAAGAGCAACAATAAAATGCAGTCAGACACAAGCACACAGGTAAACAGAATCCCTCTGAATCCGGCTGGGTGTCCAGCTGACACCCTCATGGGCCAGCATTCAGTTCATAAGGGCACGTCTGAGTCAAACTGGGTCAATCAGCCTGTACAAGCTGATCCCCTTATGTGTTTCAAACTCAGCACGTCCCAATCTTTGGCCTCTTGATGAGCAGACCCCACAATAATTTGGGCTTCACAGGGATCTTTAGCATAGGTAAAAGAAGCGTTGCTGCAGAGCACGGGAGGAAAGAGAAGCAGAGAAGGAAAAATATACCCAATTACTACCAGTTTGACTATAAAAGTTATTTATTGCTAAGCATATGAAATATATAATAGTACTAGTAGTAATAGACATGCAAAAGAAAAACAAACACCAACAATGACAATACTACCCTGGTTTCACTAAGTATTTGGGGAAACTTAGCTCAAGCTTAACTGATACAGTTCAGGTTCAGAAGTTTATGCCTAGAAAGAAGACAGAGAACGCTGGGATCTCACCTAGTCCACGGTACTCAGGCTGCAAAGCTGACAGGCACAGTCTGTAGCACAGTCCTTGAAGGGAGAGATGATCTGTTCTTCCAGCGTCCCAAGAACGACAGGGGATGGTGTCAGCACAGGGGTTTTCTTCTTCTCCTTCTTTCCTCCTGCTTCTACTTCTTTTCCTTCCTTTTCCTCTTCTTCTTCTCTCCCTCTAGCAGCACACACACTTACAGATTTTTATACCCTCAGTTTAGCTGCTTCGAAGCACCCTCAGTAGTGTAAATCATTGTCTTTTCTATTGACAAGGGGTTATCTGGTTTGGACCATCTCAGGAAACTGATTGATAATCAGGAAACACTTAAGATTAGGGAGTAACCCAAATACTTGGGAGCCAGCTTGAAATTCCTATGGGTGGCAGATATACTGATGGGATATCTCATGGTTTCTTCAGGAACAATAGATAGCTTGCAGCATCAGGATTTTGGATTTTTACTTGTTGTGCACAAGCCTCAGCTTAGCATGACTTTTCCAGATCTTACTATAGTCTTTTAACAGACTTAAAGCAATTATTGGGGTGCTCATAACCTTTTGTGGAGAGGACTCCCACCAGTCGTCTCGGGAAAGATATGACAACACCTGGGATTAGGGCTCCAGCAGGCTGGATGCTGTGATGAACCCTTAACCATTGTTCAAATGTTGCCCATACCCCCTCTGACTCGGTCTCTTGCCTCAGCATTCCCTAACCCGGCAACCGAGTTTTAGTCCATCAAGTTTAAATAGGCCTCCCATAGTGGGACCGGGGAATGTACGGCCCGAGATGCCTATTAAACTTAGAGCTGTGTGTGTGTGTCTGGGGGGGGGAAAGTCCTTAGCAAATCCAGATTAGAACTGGTCTGATAAATGCTGAGCTGGGTGTGTGTGAACATGGGTTGATTAACATTGGAAGCACAGATTCCCCATCATGCAGCGCTCTCCTGCTTCTCTGGTCCCAGAATTCACTGCAGCCTCTGCTTCAGGCTTTCTGTTTTCCATCTCTCATGTAAATGAGACCTAGGGCAGTTGATTCACTCTTGTAACCCTTATCTGGTGAGGGTCTTAGGTGCGTCTCTCACTGCATCTTAATCAGTTTCATTTAGGTAGAGGAGGGGAGGGAGGGGGGGGTGAGTCCTTTGTGAGTCAGACAGACTGTATCCTGTACCAGGGTTCCCCAAGAATACAGAGCTGAGACGTAACACAAAGCCACATAAATAACTATAATTTTTTAACATTTTTAATTCTGGTGAATCTGTTGTCTTGTTTAGTGCGAAATGAAACATGAGGAAGATCTAATCTTGATTTGATCTGGTCTTCAACCTTTCCCTTCTTTTTTCAAAATCATACAGGAACTAATTGATTTATATGAATACATAAAGATAAATTTCTATTCATGCAAGAGGAGATGCTTATATGGAAATTAAAAATATTTTATTTTAGAAGTAATTGCTGAAATATGCTGTGTGTGTCTATATTATAAATAATTAGGGTTCTCTAATACTTTGTGCTATAAGATTTTGTTTTCGGTTGCTTATAATTTTGCCAAACAATGAACTATTTGGCTGAAATGAACTTTCCAGACCTTCAGAAAGAATTATAGGTACAATGACTTCACTCATTCCAAGGACAAAAATCTGGGGAAACATGAAATTGTTTCCATTTAGATCAAACAACTCTGACTTTTTTTTCTTCTTGAAAAGAACTGGACCCCCACAACTTGCAGAAACATCTGGAAACTTGTCATAGGATGGCTCTTGTCCCAGAGAATTCCCTTTTGCTTTCACCATGGAAATCTGTCCAAATTTAATCAAATGTATTTGGTTTTGAAAAAAAAATCATTTTTGTATCTGTTCATCAGGTGTATATTAAAAGTTTTGCAGCTCAATCATCTGAAGATTCCATTTGCACAAGTCTTCAGTGACTGAAAAGGACTTCTGCAGTTGCTGCACTCATCTGCTCTGGGGCATGCACCAGAACTGACAATAGGGAGACTGTCTAACTGCGTTCTTAGGGTATATCTTTGATATTTACTCAACAGAATGCTTTTGAGTACACCCCATTGACCCCCTCATGTTTATACCCAGAAAACCTACAAATGGGGCATGTAGCCAAGAAGGCCAAAGAAAGATTGAAAAGGCAATCTTAATTCTGATACATCTTAATTTTCTGAATGTTCAATTTGTAACCTTTAAAATCTGTTTGTGTGCATGTGCATAGTTAAATGATGGGAATGCAGCAAGAAAAAATGCAGGTAAAATTTGCTATTTAGCTGATACATCTGTAAACCAGATTCATCTCCCTTAATGAGATGGAGCCCACCTATGTTTAAATCCAGGATCTATGTATATACCTGAGCCATAATATTTTTTCATTATTCAAAATGGCATCCAGTCTGGGTAGGGAAACAAAACCTCCTTATTTAGTTGATTAATTAGACTTCCAGAAGTTCACAAATTAAATTCTCTGAGTACTTATTATGAACTCTGGAGGAACAGGGAAGAAGAAGCTGGAAATGCTAATTATCAAGCAAATCTCAGTAGCAAACAAACTGGAGAAAGAAAAGGAGCAACATCTTAAAAACTGAAAACACTGTTTGCAGTTGACAGTTAGACCAGCCCTCTTTCCTATAAGAGGATTTTTCTCTGTTGGCTGCAATCTAAAGGGGTTCTTATTCATATAAACTCTTATACTGCAGTTCCAATCATTTCCTTTTTAAGCACCAGGCACCAAACCACAGTACTTAAAGATGCTACTGAAATGTATTTGCTTCAAGGATATGTCTAGAAGTTGTCACTTTTTTAACATTTTATCTTAAATTTTGATAAGGTGTATCAGAAGTCCAATGTATTCTTGTTTCCTTGTGACACTATGCTTTTATATCCAAGCAAAGCTGGGGAAGATAGCTGTATAAGTGTTGTCAAAGGGAATTAATGGAAAATATCTCACAGACTTTACTCTGAATATATGGAGCATGTGTATGTAGCTGAAAAACAAAGTTTTAAAATTGTTTTAGCAATAAAGAGGTATCATCATGTTTACTTAATAGTGAAAAAAATAATATATCCAGAGATAAAAGCAGACAGTACCAGGGGTCTCTAAGCAACTTGCAACATTATTAAGAAATGACCTACAAATATTGACATTTTGTAAGATGTAAAAGGATATTCTTGCACAAAAAAACCCTCAAATGTGTGCATTTATCTATTCTTACTTTGCCTTGGATGATATTATAGGGCGATAGTATCCAAACAGCTATCAACTGCAATGGCTATAAATGCAGCAATAACAAAGTTAATAGGATAATTCTAAGTTGTCACTCTGAAATACTGATTAAAGCAATTGTTGAACTGAAATGGTTGTGCCTGTTTATAGGGTGTAAATTTGGGGACAATTCTGTATAAGCACATTAAGAACTGTATTTCAGAATAAATCTCAGTAGCATTATAGTCTACAAAGTTGCTGAAAGCTAATTATTAATAATAATGGATTAATTTTATTCCAAACGGATGTCTTCTGAACACTTGCTAAAAAGGCATTGTCCATCCTAAGAGAAACAAATTTAAATATGTAATTAAAATATCAGGTTCTAAAAATCAGAATTGGGAGCATATACATGTGTGTTTTACTGCACAGCAGACTAATTTGCTGCATAGTAAAGCATAACCACCTACACATGCCCAGCAATTAGGCTGGTATAGACTGATTTATTCTGCTGTTGGATAGTTCCATCGGACATGAATACTAATCCAATGGCAGAGCAAATTACTGTGCTTAAACGCACATGTAGATGGTAACATCCAGATTAGTTTACTCTGGCTCAAATTGCACTGAAGTTTATTCAGGAACATTAATTGCACGTGTAGATGTGCCCACTGGTAACAGGTTTACTGTTTATGTAGAACATAACTGTGGTTGAGTCAGGGGCTGGTGCAAGTTAGTTGTTCCTACTGGCCCCGTTTTATAGTATCATAGTACTTAGAGTCGGAAGGGACCTAAACAGATCATCAGGTCCGAACCCCTGCCCCAGGCAGGTACGGGTGCTGGGGTTATATCATCCCAGCCATATATCTGTCCAGCCTCCTCTTGAAGACTCCCAATGTAGGAGAGAGTACCACCTCCCGTGGGACCCCATTCCAGAGCCGGGAAGCCCTAACTGTAAAGTAGTCTCCTGATGTCCAGCCTGAACCTTCTCTCTAACAATTTGTGGCTGTTATTCCTAATAACCCTGGGTGGTGCCTGGTGGAACAGAGCCTCCCCCAATTCTCACTGGTCCCCCCCTGATGAGTTTGTAAACAGTCACCAAATCCCCTCTCAGCCTTCTCTTGGGGAGGCTCAATAAGTTCAGACCCTTTAGCTTCTCTTCATAGGGCCTGCCCTGTTGCCCCTTGACCATGCGAATGGCCCTCCTCTGGACCCTCTCACTGCTAGCCACATCCTTCTTGAACTGTGGCACCCAGATCTGGATGCAGTACTCCAAATGCAGCCTGACCAATGTCACATATAGGGGGAGGATCACCTCCCTGGACCTGCTTGTGATGCATCTGTAGATGCACAACAAGGTGCGGTTAGCCTTCCTCGCATTGGCAGTTCATGTTCATGCTGGAGTCAACAATGACTCCAAAATCCCTTTCTGCCACCGTGTTGACAAGAAGGGTGTTCTCCAGCCTATAGGTGTGTTGCTGGTTCCTTCTCCCTAGATGCAGTACCTTGCACTTGTCTGCATTGAATTCCATCCTATTCTCATTCGCCCACCTCTATAATTTATCTAGATCTAGCTGGATTCTGTCACTCCCCTCCAGCATGCCCACCTCACCCCACAACTTGGTGTCATCAGCAAATTTGGACAGCGTGCATTCCACACCCACATCCAGATTGCCGATAAAGATGTTAAACAGTACAGCCCCCAGGACCGAGCCCTGGGGGACTCCACTGCTAACATCTCCCTCCAGGTTGAAAATAACCTATCCACCACCACTCTCTGGGTGCGACCATCTATTTGTCCTATAGGTGATCCCCACCTATGTTTTTCTCACTTTCAATGACTTGTTGTTAAATTTTATTGATACAGATGGAGGCGATTCACCTTTCAGTATATTACAATCAATCAATGGATTGCTTATTCCCCTTCAGCAGTTCAGTAGTTAGTCCTTATACTGTCCCCTTTAAGGGGAACAGTTTGGTTTATAGTCTAAGTTTACTCCACATCACAGATTGTAAAACAGATTGGTCCCCAAACTCAATGTCATCTTGTTCAAAGAAAACCATTCCTGTCCGCTGGCACTATAAACGTGTACATCACTCTCCACATCTCCGTAGCAGGGCAACACCAAGTGAGAGCTCCTCCTTTCCTATGCTTCCACCACAATCTTTGTACAGACAACTAATGCAAGTTCTGTAATGCAAAATAAATAAGAGAAAATCCAGGAGCCACAAGCTCCACTCACCCTCTTTTCAGATCTGCGGCATCTGGAATTTACATATTCTCTTCACCTTGTTCTGATAGGTTACAGCCTGTCTTTATTCCCACACAGGTCCCCCAGGCTGCCAATCAGCACACTCATCTTCCAGCTGCTGGCTATCCATTGTTACAGGTGAGTCTCACCCTGGCCATGCAGCTTCTCATAGCTCTTCTGGGGCTTGTTGCTGATGATTGGTTTTCCCCCATGCCTCTAAGTTGCAGATGACCTGTCCCAGGCTGTGCTGATCATTCCCCATTGGCTGCTGGTCTTCACACCATGGGGAACAGCAGGGAGTGTGAGAGGGTGAGCAGGGGGTTTCCTCCCTGTTATCACCCCTCACCCTGCCACAATAACATTCTCATCAATGTTACAAGAAGTACGCCTGCATAGTGTTTTTTAACATGTTGAGTAAGCCAAACAAGACAACTTCCAGTTGAGGACAATTAAAGACATTTACCAAACTCCTTCATAAGAGTCAGTGGAAGAAGCAGAACTAGGTCTTAGGTTACTATCTGTCAACATGACAGTTTGTCCTCTCTTGTGCTGTCTCAGAAACGAAAGGTGGATCCAATAAGAAAGGAAGAAAGAAAAAAGTAAATATGGGTCCAAAACTGGTTACAAAATAAGCCAGGTATAAGGTGTGTGTTTAATAGTGAATAGAGATGAGCCAAAAGAAATAAGGAGAGAAAGGCAAACAAAAGTACAACTTCCTGTTCATCTTAAAGCATGATAGTAAGTACCTGAAGGTCAGGTGGTTATCAGAAAACAGGCATTAATCAAGGGCACATCCAGACTTGCATGGACATTTTGTTCTCCAGGGAGAAGTAGCAGTGGTGCACCTTGCATCGCAGCTGCTTGTCCCCAGGGAACACCTGTGCCACATGCACTTTGACCTGCGGCAAATAACCCTGGGGGTGGTAGATGAGGCTGAGGCCAGCACTGTGCTTCCTCCAGCAGCCTTACCTAGGGTCCTGGGGACCTCCCAAGGCTGCAGCCACGGCGATCCCACCAGCCAGAGCCTGGCCAGCAGCTACAGCACAGTTCTGGGTGGCCCAACTCAGCAGTTCAGCAGCATGTGCTACAAGCATGCCTGCTCTGGTTTTTCTTTTTTTTCCCCATGTTTTTTTTTTTTTGCCCCCTGGATATTCAGGGGTCAAAAAAAAGTATATAAAAAAAAAATATATATATATATATCGGAGCAGCACACGCTCGGGCAGTGCACCAATTCAGAGTATCTCCCCACATACTGTATCTATATCATTGCCTACAGCAATGCTGTTTCCTTGCTTCCTGATACAAGGGTGATGCAGAAACCAAACTGTGAATGCCAGCTTCACAACTTAGAATTATGAACTGCTATTTATTTAAGGCTCACAGTATCTCCTTGATTCACCTCAGTGCCAACAAGGCATATCTCTCTTCAGGCTTTAAAGACCCACTACAGGAATGTATTTTAATTCAGATCTTTATAAGAGTCTAATGAGAAAGTGGTGCAGAAAGCATGTAATCATGTCTGCTTAACTGATGATAAACAAACATGGTCTGTCTTATGAACAAGCTACAAGCAACAAAGATTCCTATCCAAGGCCATTATAATCAAGGCTTGAATTCGTGACAGTTGATCTAAGCATGTCACCAGTAAGAAAAAGTTAATTCTGCATAGATGAAAAAATAACACATCTGACAGCCTTTCCAAGGAAGTAGTACAGTTAAGTGGATTTATTATTGTAATTTATTCAAAATATGTGCAAAAATTTAAAGGTAGGGTCCCTGCCCTGCAGAGTTAATAGTGTATTTTTTTCCATACATTTCAGGCCACAAAGGCCTAAAAGGGGCCTTGTGATCATCTGGTCCAGTGCAGCTCAATCTTTTAGCGTGGTAATCTGGGTGCTTGTGACTCAGCTTCACTGCAGGCCACTTTTCCCTTCCATTATTGGAGCTGAGGGGAAGTGGCAGAGGAGGAAGAGAGCATACTTCTGGTAACCAGTACCTGCCATAGGAAAGGGGGAGGGGGAAGCTTACCTTTAATAAGCAGCACCTGCCTAGGGGAAAAGAAGGGAGGGAGAGAGTAAGCAGTGTCTGCCATAGAGGAAGGGAGAGGGAGAAAGCAGGAAAGGCTGCAGAGGGGATTGGCAGCACGGTGCACATACTAGGCCAAGCTGCTTACCACTCATCCCCTGTGCCACTAGCCAAATGCAGTAATTTTGGAGGCTGGTTCCAGCTGGCAAAAGAAAGAGTGGATATGCTCCTTAATAGAGTAAATAAAATATCTATATAGATCACAAGTTTTCATGGGCTGAAGCTCACTTCATCAGCTGCTGTGAAAGGGCATGTAAAAAACAGAGTATAAGGAGGAATTGGTGAGGTTTTATTCACCAAGGCCCCCCCGGGGGTTACAAGAAATAATGGCCACAAGCTAGCAGAGAGCAGATTTAGACTGGACATTAGGAAGAACTTCTTCACAGTTAGAGTGGCCAAGGTCTGGAATGGGCTCCCAAGGGAGGTGGTGCTCTCTCCTACCCTGGGGGTCTTCAAGAGGAGGTTGGATATGCATCTAGCTGGGGTCATCTAAACCCAGCCCTCTTTCCTGCCTATGCAGGGGGTCGGACTCGATGATCTATTGAGGTCCCTTCCGACCCTAGCATCTAGCATCTATGAATCTATGAGGAGAGAGAGATTGAATTACAAAGGACAACTGGGAGGAAGAGAGAGACAGAGAGGGGAAAGAAGGGGTTTTGCATTTAGAATCATAGAAAATTGTGTTTGGAAGGGACCTTGGGATGTCATCTAGGTCATCCCCCTGCTCAAAGCAGAAACATACCCGAATATCTCATCCCAGCCAATGATTTGTCTACCTGGGTCTAGAAATCTCCAAGTATGGAGATGGACAACCTCTCTGGGTAGCCTGTTCCAGTGCTTTACTACTCTCTTGCTGAGAGAGGTTTTTTTTCCCCCAATGTCTAACCTAAACATCCCTTGGTGCAACTTGAGACCATTGCTCCTTGTTCTGTCATCTGCCACCACTAAGAACAGTCTAGGTATGTCCAGACAACCCTGACTGTGTGGTATGTGTCACCGCAAATGCATCTTCAGTGCCACACACTGCACAGTCAGATATTCTCAGTGCTGCAAGGGTGCACTGCCTGTGCGTGCACTGCTTTGGGGTTTTTTTCTGCAGGGTTTTTTTTTTCACCCTATGATATCCAGGGGTCAAAAAAAACATGGGAAAAAGAAAATGGAGCAGGACCCCAGGTAAGGCTGTTGAGGCCAAGACGGTGCTGGCCCAAGCCTCCCCTCCTGCCCCTGGGGTAACTTGCTGCGTGCTAAAGCGTGCATGGCATGGGCATTCCCTGGAGAAAAGTAGCTGCGGTGCAAGGTGTGCTGCAGCTACTTGTCCCTGTGGAACCGAAAGTCTGCACTCATCTAGAAACGGTCCCTAGCTCCATCCTCTTTCTTAACTACCCTTTGTCTCAGACGGCCAGGGCTGACTCGAGTTATGCTCGTACGTCAGGGAGGGCTGGTGAATGGAGAGGCAGACACAACTTATTGGTTGCAAAAACTTTACTCACGCCGCTTGCAATCACGACGCAGGTGGTCCGGTCGTCGGAACAACCACACGAGTTGCTCCAGCTGGCGGGGCCCAAGCCAGTTAATCCGTCTGCAATTCGAAGCTGGCAGGGAACGGGGTACGTCGGGGTTGCGCTCGGTGACGGGAAGAAAGATCGATAGGTGATCAGTCTATCGATCGGCAGCCGCAAGTCAGATAACTTCAGAGGCACT
>NW_005842004.1:2044852-2046892 GCF_000455745.1 Alligator sinensis
GGGAACTCTTTGCACCGTGCATTTCTGTGCTGCAAAGAAGAAATGCATCCTGCAAAGGAAACTGCAAATTGGCGGGAACTCTCCTGTACGCAGGCTCTTAATTGCAGCAGAACACTCTGCTGTGCAAAGGAGCTCTCGTGTGGCCAGGAAATTCCATAGTGCCGAGGCACAAAAAATCACTGGGTTGTGACACCCTTCAGGTAGTTAAAGGCTGTTATTAACCTTCTCTGTCTTCTCTTCTCCAGACTAAATGAGCCCATTTCCCTCAGACTCTCCTCATACGTCATGTGCCCCAACCCTCTAATCACTGTTATTGCCTTCCACTGGACTCTGCAATTTGTCCACATCCTTTCTGTTGTGGGGGGCCCAAAACTGGACATGGTACTCCATATGTGGCCTCACCAGTGCTGAATAGAGGGGAATAATCACCTCCCTCAGTCTGCTGGCAGGCCTTCTACTAATGCAGCCCAGAATGCTGTTATCCTTCTTCGCAACAAGGACACACTGTTGGCTCATATTCAACTTCTTGTCTACTGTAAACTCCAGGTCCTTTTCTGCAGAGCTGCTGCTTAGCCAGTCAGTCCCCACCCTGTACCTGTACATGGGATTGTTCCATCCTAAGTGCAGGACTTTGCACTTGTTGTTATTGCATTTCATGAGACTTTTTTTGGTCTAGTCCTCCAATTTGTCTAGGTCTCTAGGTCTCTCTGAATCCAAGCTCTAGCCTGGATCTACTACTCCCCCTCCAGTGCATCTACTACTCCCCCTGCACCCCCATTTCATGTCATCTGTAAACTTGCTGTGGTTGCACTCCATCCCATCTTCCAGGTCACTGATGAAGTTATTAAACAAGGGAGGCTGGTCCCAGGAACTACCCCTGGGGAAACTCCATTTGGTACCAGCTGCCAACTAGACACCAAGCCATTGACTACTACCCTTTGAGCCTGATGATCCAGCCAGTTTTTTAGGCACCTTACAATCCATTCATCCAACCTGTACTTCTTTAGCTTGCTTGCAAGAATGCTGTGGGAGACTGTATCAAAAGCCTTGCTAAAGTCAAGATGTATCATGTCCACTGCTCTCCATGCATCCAAAGAGCTAGTCAGCTCATCATAGAAGGAAACCAGGTTGGTCCAGTATGACATGTCCTTGCTGCTTGCCAAATCTACACTAACTGTTCCTAATCATCTTCTCCTCCAAGTGCTTAGAGATTCCTTTGAGGATCTGCTCCATGATTTTTTCTAGGGACTGAGTGTGAGGCTGATTAGTTTGTAGTTCCTCAGATGCTGCTTCTTCCCTTTCTGCAAGATGGGCACTATATTTCCCCTTTTCCAATTGTCTGGGACCTCTCCCTATTGCAACAAGTTTTCAAAAATAATGGCCAGTGGCTCTTCAGTCGTACTGACCAACTCCCTCAGGACCCTTAGGTGCTTTGCATCTTATGGACTTGTACACATCCAGCTTTTCTAAATGGCCCCTCTGCTTGTTCTCTCAGCCTTTCCTCAAGCCTTGCATTCCAGGCCCTTCATTATCTCAGTCCTTTACTTGGGATCTTTTTCAGATTCTCTATGTTATTCTTAAAACACAGAGCCTAGATTTGCTTGCAGTACTGTAGGTAAGGCCTAACCAGTGGCACAGTTGTTTTATGACCTCACCTGTCTTGTGTTTGTTCAGTCCAATGCGACTGCATCACTTTGCTAACTCATGTTGAATTGTGATTACTCTGAGTTCCTTCTCAGCAATTCAAGTGCCAATTATCCCTTATTCTGTATTTGTGCATTTGGTTTTTCTTCCCTAGATGTAGCATTTGATATTATTTTGCTTATATTCACAGGAGTCACCATTTTAGCTACATATTATGTTCAGATGGTTATCTGTCATTGTCTTTATCATTGTCATTGTATTCCAAGATTTTGTTTCTTGTCTTGTGAGTATGATCTTACATTTGGATGCGTTTAAAATGTATGTTGTTAAAATGAGCCCCACTTTCCAATTGGCCAGAATAGTATGTAAAACTGACTCTTTCCCAGTCTTATTTTC
>NW_005842004.1:2046952-2061417 GCF_000455745.1 Alligator sinensis
AAGTCCTAAATCTTTCTGCCATCTTCAAATTTACCAGCAGCAATTTTACATTTCTTTTTTATCATTCATAAAGTGATTGACCCACTTTGGACCAAGAACAAATCCCTTTGGACTATACTAGAAATACTCCCCAAGATAATGATTAATCCATTTAAAATTGCTTTTTTCATCTGTAAGTTAATTGGTTTTAATTAATTTAATAGGGATTTCATTGAGTTTTTGTATAGTGCTAATTTCTTTTATCAAAACATTACTCAGGGTCAAAGCAAATGCCATGAAATGATTATTTTTATCACTCAAACCAGTAATTTCATTAAAATATATATTTGTTTTTTAAACAAAACCTGTTTTCCATAAACCAGGTTGACGTGGCACTAATTATGCTGCAGCATTTAATTCTACATTGATTGTAGCTTATGTTGACTTTTATTGGTTTTGCCCAGCAAAGTTGTCAGGCTAACAACCATATAGTTTACCAGGTCATCCAGTTAGATTGTCCCTTGGACTTTTTCCAATGTTCTACTTATTGCATGTTTTAAAAAGGGGGGAGGGGAAGAGAAAAGTGATGTCAATTATGTTAATGCTCTTCCCTGCTAAGTTAAAAATGTTTACTTTCAACAGTTTCTGTTCAATGAACTGCATGGTTACTGTTGCAATAGAAAGTATTACCTTTTTTACTTCAAGAACTTAGTGTTATTGTGGTCATTTCCAAATGCAGAGCTACTTACTAATTATTTCTGGGTGGGAGGGGGCAGTTCATATTTTTGACACCTTCCCTCTGCCAATTATCTGCATTTCCTTAGTATTTATTAATGGTAAGATTCCCGTTGTCTATTTGTTTTGGGTGTTTTTGTTTTATTTTGTGATTTTAATTTTGTCTTGTAATTTAAAATTTTTATTTTAACAGGGATGGCTTTTTAATCAATTAATCCTTCTTATGCATTTGTCAAGGAGGGTGGGCAACTAATAAAGCATGCTTACAACCTCAATTATCATAAACACTGCTTCCCACTCAATTTTGCTCAGGCTTGTTTCCAGCTTTGGGGGGAAAAAACATATATTATTCATAGAGATTCTCTTATGTTTGCATATAGCATAGCAAATTATGACATGATTACTATCACCTCAGCAACCATTTTAGTTCAGCACTGTATTCATTTTTATCAAAATGAGAACTAACATAATTAGCCTATATTGGCTGCAAAACATTTTATATTAGGAAGATGTTATCTATACCTATACAGAATATATGGAAAGAAAAGTTATTTTAAAGAGCTGTTCATCCTACTGTCCCATTTGATTTGTTGGTCTGAGACAGAATCCTATGCACACTATAGCCACCTTATAGGTTTTATCATTTAGAACATTCGTCCATACACTTTTCAGGTCTTGTTTGCCTGAAATGTCAATAATGCAGTTTATGGCTAGAGCTAGTTGGAGTGTTCTTGTGAGAAACTAAACTTTGGCAAAGTATACTCTCAAATAGTGGTTTGATAGCCGCATCAGAAAAGTTGCATGTGTAAGAGACTCCTTTGTACTATAGCCAAGTGAATTTATGACACTGGCCTTGAATATGAGAGATCCAGGTTCAAGTGCCTGCTCTGCCTGTTTCAGAATGATCTGCAGCAGGCTGTAATACATCATCTAAAACATTTTCTTCTTAATATAATCATATAGTAATATATGATTTATTTATGCATGCAAATGTGTATGTGCACCCACATACATGGTATACACTACACTATTATAGTTACCTGAGTTGTCAAACTCACCCAGCTCTGTGGGCCAGATGAAAGATGCAGAGCTGGTCTGTGGGCGGGACCAGACCCACAGGCCTGCCCCATGTGTCAGATTCAGTGTGCAGCGCCAGTCTGGTACAGGTGCTGCAGACAACATGCACCTGGACTGGCCCACATGCTGCTCGTGGCATGTGTGCCAGCTCCAGACCTATGCATTACATGATGTCTCTGGTGCCTGGGGCCAGTCAGGGTCATGCTCTACACATGGCATGCAGGGCCAGTCTGTGGTGCAGCTGCATGTGGCACATACTCCAGACTGGCCCCATATGCTAGATTCAGGACATTGCACCAGTCTGTAGGCCAGATCTGGATTGGCTTCAGATAAAGCATTCAGAGCTAGTCCAGCACAAGTTACATGCTGCACATGCCCCGAACTGACCCCATGTGACATGTACACCAAGCTGCCATGGGGGGACTCCGCCCACACTCCTCCAGCTTGGTGATCGGCCACAGGGGGCCTCCAGGTCCCCCCCCCCCCCCCCCCCGGGGACCCAAGGCGCAGACACCAGTTGCTGAGCCAGAAGGCAGGGGGAGGATCCCCCATGCACTCTGCTCTGGACCCAAAAGTGGACTGGAAGTGCTTCTGGTCTGGTCCACTTTTGGGTCTTCCACTGAGCATGCTGGGGACCCCTCCCTACGCTCCCATGGGATGCTCCATCCGCCCCACCATCTCAGCATTCACAAGCCACCTGGTACCTTGAGGTATGTAGAAAAAACATTTAAAGCTGTCTCTATGTCCGAATCATTGAATCTCTCCAAATCGATTTGGAGGGTTCCTATTCTATTAGGAGAGATTAAAGGGTCTCCTGATTTGATTCCAATTCAGAGATTTGGCCACCAAATCGGGCCAAATCTCCGCCAAATCGAATCAGTCACCAAAGCTTCACATAGCCCTAGTTTCTTGTAGTAGATGCAGAGATTGGCTGCATTAGGAAAGTCTTGACACTGATGATATTTTAGGCTTTTTAGGGATAGAATAGGAAAAAGAAATATTAGGACATACAAAACTAAAGCATAATGGATATACTATTGATGTCATTAGGTCCAGGGATTTAGTTTTAAAGCTAGATTTAAGGCCTCCTAGGTCTAAAGCTGGCTATCACTGGGTGCATCTACATGAGACACTTTACTTGAGATAAAGCAAATTACTGCACAGTAAGCATCACCATCTACAAATGCAGACACTTACTGAGCAGTAATTAGCTCCAATCCCAAGTAAATTTGCTACCTGTAAATATAAGCAGCAAATTTCCTGAGGAGTAATTACTGAACAGTATGATGTGCATATGACTGACCAGGAACAAATGTGCTCTCTGGGGCAGGGAGCAATTTCCTACTCTCTGCTGCCTGGGAGCTGCCAGTTGCTGAGGTGGGGTCTGTCACCACAGCCTGGGTGGGGAAAGTGTCTCCCTGCCACAGTAGGAGGGAGCTCCCAGCCCCTGCTCCCCAATTGGGAAGTATGGGCTGGGAGATCCTTATCTCCCTGTCCCAGCTGAGGTGGAGCTGGGAAATAAGAATCTCTCAGCCCCAGCTCCCGGACTGCAATTGCTCTGGTGGCAGAGTCTGCCCCAGCATCAGGCAGCTGGGTGCTAGCCCCATGCTCCCTACCAACCCCTACGCTAACTCCCTACCAACCCCTGGGCAAATCTGCTCCCGCTTCCCCGTATATATACACACTTACCTGTGGTGTGTTTACTGTAGAGTAAATCCACCTCAGAGCATTTCCACATGTAGATGTGCCCACTATAACTAGTTTGATCAGCTCATGACCACAAAGTATGCTTAGTTAATATCCCTCAGCTAAATTAGTGAACTGTATCCCTAGGTGGAATATGTCTGGTTCTATACCTGAACAAAGTTCTCCTTTGCATTCTAGGTATAGTGGAGGGATTGCTAGAATGCTGATACAAAGAACTGTTTCAAAGAGGTTGTCATTGTTACCAGAATACCTATAAGCCCAAGTCATGCATTGGAGCACCATTGCGCTCCAATCCATGTACAAACACACCAAAACCAATTCTTGACCCCAGGAGCATACAATGTATTTGCAGCACAAGAGACAACAATAGGATGCAAAGAGATTGAAAAGTAAAAGGAAATCTTGAGATCATACTGGCCACTTGGCTACTATGAGAGCACAGCCTCAATATGCCAGTTAACACTAGTTGGATTAGGCCTTGATTCTTCCATATTGAGCTATGAATGGGTTCCATCTGGGCACCTTTACTGAGTTGGGGATTTAGAGGTAGAATACAACCATGTAACAGGGAACTCCAGCCCTGTTACTAGAAAGCAGGGTGGCCCTTTTAAGACTAGAACCTTCAAGGCACAGCCTGCAGGAAGAGCAGGGATTAAAAGCCCAGCTTCACAGACTGGTCAGCTGACTGGAGCTATCTGGTGACTGTGAGAAAGCATAGGGCCAGAACTATATAAGCCCTGGTCTAAGCAAACCACAGGAGCCTCTGCTGAGACACAGGAGGACTCCAGCAATCCAAGGTGCAACAGCTCTATGAGTGAGTGCATCCGGAAGTGGAGACTCTGGGACATGAGACCCATGGGTAAGAAGGCTTATGTCAGCCATTAACTTTTTGTTACAGCCCAGGGGCTTACTATTTGTGTTATAATTAAACCGGTGGTTTGTGGATGAGGCTGTAAGGGAGGTGGAGGCCTCATTAACATCTGTGGGGTGCAGCTACAGGGGACCAGAGAGCCCAGTAATAAGAGGAGTTTGAGGCTAGTGCCTTAAAGCTGGGCCTGACACAGTGGGTCTGGGCTAAAAGGGCCTAGCAATATAAAAGGGGCAGAGGTCAGGTAGGCAGAGACACCCACAGAGAGCCTGGTACTTAGTGAGCACATTATGCAGGGCCATGAGCCCAGAGTGTATTAAAGAACTAGAGCCTCAGAGTTGGGCCCTATCTAGTGGGCCTAGGCTAGTAGGCCTAGTTAAAGGAAAAGGGGTAGAGGCCAAGTAGGTTGAAGCCCCAAAGGCAGAGATAACACCTGCGAGGCATGAGGAAAGTCAAGGGGAGGTTGGAGCATGCAATTAGCCCTTCATGCAAAAAAAACCTAATCACCCTGGAGGTGTGAGCAGAGATTATATCTGGGAAGTACTGGGGCAGCCTCCTCTTCCAGAACCAAGGGACATTGACCATCCCCTACTGGAATTTACCATCCAGCGCAGGGTGTCAAAGGCCTGCAGCAAGGCAACAGCCCTGGACTTCAGGTGGGCAGATTTCAATGAGGTAAGGAGACTAGTGGGGGAGGCACTGAGGTCCCAGAGGGGTGGGGAGTTGGGAGTCCAAGAAGAGTGGTTGTTCTTTAAGGAAATGATCCTCCAAGCCCAAAGCGTGACAATCCCCATATGGATCAAAGGGGGCAAGAGTGTTCAAAAGCCCCCATGGCTCACCAAAAGCATCCACAAACACCTCAAAGCCAAAAAGGAGGCATTCACCCAGTGGAAGGGAGGGGCCATCACCAAGGAGGTTTAGACCTCCTTGGCTCAAGATTGTAGGGGGGCTATTAGGAAAGTAGAGGCAGAGATGGAACTGGGACTAGCTACCCAGATCAAAGATAACAACAAGTCCTTTTTTAAATACATAGGGGGTAAGAAGGTACCCAATAATGTGGGGACTCTGCAGGACATGCTTGGTAATCTGGTGGTAGCACCAAATGACAAAGCTAATCTCTTCAACAGATTCTTTGCTTCCATTTTTCTGAGCAGGGACAGGGACATCCCCTGCACTGGGATTCTGGATGGACCCAGGGGAGGCACAGTCAGGCCCAGGGTCAGTGAGGACCTAGCCAGGGAACTTCTGGAGGAACTAGATGTGTTCAAATCAGCAGGTCCTGATGATCTCCACCCCAGAGTGCTTAGGGAATCGATAGAGGTCATTGCAGGACCCCGGCACAGCTTTACGAGCACTTGTGGTGCTCTGGTGAGGTGCCCAATGACTGGAAAAGGGCCAATGTGGTCCCCATTTTACAAAAAGAGAGGAAAGAGGGCCCAGGAAACTATAGGCCCATTAGTCTTACCTCAATCCTGGGGAAGCTCTTTGAGAAAATTATCCAGGATCACATCTGCAAGGGACCAGCAGGAGAGTTTATGCTGAGGAGGCAATCAACATGGGTTCTTTAGAGGCAGGTCCTGTCAGACCAACCTGGTGGCCTTCTATGACCAGGTCACAAAAGCCTTGGATGCAGTTGTCGTGGTGGATGTAGCCTTCCTGGACTTTAAGAAGGACTTCGATAGTTTCTCACCCCATCCTCATTAAAAAAATTAGGTGTCTGTGGTGTCAATGCCTATACAGTCAGATGGGTCACAAATTGGCTGGAGGGCCATCCAGTGGTGGTGGACAGGTCATTTTTGACCTGGAGAGATGTGGGCAGTGGGGTTCCCCAGGGCTCGGTCCTCGGGCCCACACTGCTCAATATCTTCATCGGTGATTTGGATGAGGAGGTGAAAAGCACCTTGTTCAAGTTCACAGATGACACTAAGATGTGGGGTGAAGTGGGCACGGTAGAAGAGAAGGACAGGCTACAACTAGATCTTGACAGGTTACAGAGGTGGGTGGATGAGAGTAGGATGGGTTTCAATACGGACAAGTGAAAGGTGCTGCACCTGGGGATGAAGAACCAGCAGCATACCTACAGGCTGGGGAACTCCCTTCTATTCAGCACAGAGACAGAGAAGGATCTTGGTGTCATTATTGATTCCAAGATGAACATGGGCCACCAATGTGGGGACGCAGTCAGGAAGGCTAACCGCACTTTGTCATGCATCCATAGATACATCATGAGGAGGTCCAAGGAGGTGATCCTCCCCCTATATGCAACATTGGTCAGGCTGCAGTTGAAGTACTACATCCAGTCTGGGTGCCGCACTTCATGAGGGATGTGGACAGTATCGAGAGGGTCCAGAGGAGGGCCACTCACATGATCAGGGGTCAGCAAGGCAGGCCCTATAAGCGGAGGCTACGGGACCTGAAACTGTTCAGCCTCCTCAAAAGAAGGCTGAGAGGGGATCTGGTGGCCACCTATAAACTTGCCAAGAGGGACCAGGCAGGCAATGGGAGAGTCCCTGTTCCCCCAAGCACTACTGGGGGTAACAAGGAACAACAGCTATAAATAGACTGAGAGTAGATTCAGGCTAGATATCAGGAAGCACTACTTCACTGTCAGGGCAGCTAGGATTTGGAACCGACTTCCAAGGGAAGTGGTGCTCACCCCTACTCTGTGGGTCTTCAAAAGGAGGCTAGACAGCCACCTAGCTGGGGTGATTTGACCCCAGCATCCTTTCCTGCCCATGGCAGAGGGTCAGACTAGATGATCTGCTCAGGTTCCTTCCGACCCTACCAACTATGAAACACCTATGAAACTATGGCGGGCAAGCAAAAGGGAGCTTGTTCCAGAAGAAAAGGGAAGTATAAAAGGGACTTTGATGGTGCCCCTCACAGGCTTTTCAAATGCCACTGAGGATAGAACCCTGTTACAAACCCTTTGTCCATATATTCAGTAATGGGCTAAGCAGAGCCTAAGATAGCTAAATAAATTACTAGACTTGCTTAGCCTATGAAACTATGGCGGGCAAGCAAAAGGGAGCTTGTTCCAGAAGAAAAGGGAAGTATAAAAGGGACTTTGATGGTGCCCCTCACAGGCTTTTCAAATGCCACTGAGGATAGAACCCTGTTACAAACCCTTTGTCCATATATTCAGTAATGGGCTAAGCAGAGCCTAAGATAGCTAAATAAATTACTAGACTTGCTTAGATTTGGAGCTTCTGTTTTCTCCTCTGTACATTTTCTACCACTTGTGTGTATAAATTTAGGGGAATCAGTAATAATAGTCTCCTACTACTGAAACAAGTTTGCCCTTAGAAATGCTAGCAGTTCAGACTTTTTTGACTGTAGATTTCTAATACCTTAGCCACTGAAACCTGGTGGGATTCAACCCATGATTGGGTGGTAAACATTAAGGGGTTTCAGTGAACCCCACTATCTCCGGATTTGTGTTTAGCAAAAAATTGGGCATGGATATGAAGAAAATTGATCTGCAAGAATGTGATTTTTTTAAGACCAGGTATGATCTCATCAGTCACTGCAGTAAATACATCACTAGTAGAGAACTCATCATATGAGAACATGAAAAAATATGGTAGGAATGTTTTGTAAAAATCCTTGTTGATTCATTACTTAACATAGTATTTACATTCCATCTTTCACATAGTAGCTCTTAATGCATTGAAGAAATAAATATAACTAAATATTATGTCAGACTAATTAGGAGCTGGGAAATATTTTATGATCTAAAGAAATAGTTAAGATATACATTATGGAAATATTATAAAAGAATGACACTTTTAGAGGAAAAGATAGAAAATGAACTCTGTAAATACACAATAAAATCTGATGAGAGGTTATTTACATGACAATACATGAAATTAAAATGCCTATCAGCACAGGTAGAAGAAATGATCCATTGGAAAGTCAAAAGGTATTTCCAAATATCCAGTCTTATAACCCTTACTCATATTGAATATACCTTACTCTTGTTGGCTGTTTCGATTACATTAATGAGAGTATAGTATAGCAAAGGGCTGCAATACTATGGCCAAAATTTACTTTCTCTACCAATGCTAAAAAATATATACTTGCCTCATAATACAGCAGAAACTCTGCTGTACAAAATAAACCACAAAATAAATTCCTTTTGTAAACCAGATTCAAAATTTCAGTCCTCACTACTGCCCTCTGTGTGACTGGTCAAACCTATCTCTGGGACTGCTCTATCCAATGAGATTGTAATATCCGTTTGGAAACAATAGGCCTGCAAAAAGGCTGGAAGCAGACTTAAGAGTCCAGAACACAGAGTTTTCTCAATGAGGGATTTATGAATCTGGAACTCAGTCCTGAAAGTGACCAGGGTGATTGTCAAATCTGAATTTTCATAGGAACATGCCAAACACATTCCTGTGATGCAACTGTGGAAATAATAGTTCAACCAAAAATGTTTGGGGGAATGGGGTTGGAGAAAAGATAATCAGGGGGCAGTGGTGAAATATGCATACTTAATAATCTAGTGAGGTGTTATATTATTATTTATTAGGTGGTAAGTGGTAAATAAATACCCAGATCCCAGAACCGGAGTGTTGGCTTGACTTATAAATAGTGTGAGCCAGTTATACAATTCAGACCTGGAAACATTTCAAGATGCCAGGACTGTTCAGAGCTGGAATTTTTCATTCAGTGTCCTCTCAAGTTGGGAGAAATATAAAGTATTATATTCTTGTTACAGACCTGAAGAACACCTCAGAAATACAGAAGTTGTCATATGCATCTGTTTTATTTGCATTTATTTATTTTTGACTGTTGCAGCTGTGTTGAACATTATGCCAGTCAGAAAATTTAAATAAGAATATGAAAGAAAATAATGTGTTCCAGAATTCCAAGGATTCTTGTGATATATAATGTGTGAAATTTTTTTGCTTCTCTTCAGAAAGCCAAATGAACCCTTCTTTAATATGATGCAAAAGTTTTAAAGTCATTTGTGCATTCAGGAAGCCTTTGACCAAAACATTATTTCTTTCTTTCTGTAACATCTGTCAAAATGATTTCTCAGAATATGAACTGCTAATATTGTTCCCCAAAATTACAGTTTTTAAGAAATATCTCTTGACTGACATAGAATTTTAATGTGTCCCCAAGTTTTAGCAGTAAGAGAATAGGCTTCAGTACCTTTTGAAAATTCCTTTACCTGTATTTAGTAGAGGTGGATGGCAAGAGGTTTCCTGTCCTGCGAGTTCTCAGGTTTTTGGGGGTTTTTTTCCCCCTTAGGAAAAGAAAGGCAATAAACTTATCCACCCTGGTTATTTTTGTTTTTCAGTCAAATCATTTATTAATTTAAAATGTTTCACTTAAATTCCAGTTTTTAAATTTTTAACCTTATTGTAACAAAAACAATAGCTAACACTTAAAGTAGTTGGAGTGTTGTAGCTATGATGACCCAGGAATTATTTTCACTAAAAAGTTAGTTGTTTGGAAAATTTTAAGTAGTTGATATATTTAGGAAACTATTAATTGATTTTGGCAATGGATTTTATGCACTCAAGTTTGAAACCTTTTGGTCAGGATTTTTTTCCCGCTTTTTCTTTTATCGCCATCCTTTCCAACCAAGCTAGATAGATTTTGAGACATTGTGCTAGTATTATCATATTAAGAAATTAGATCATCATAAACTTTAGAACAGGGGCGGGCAATTATTTCAGGCAGAGGACCACTTACCAAGTTTTGGCAAGTTGTTGAGGGCCACATGTGTATCCCCACCACCTGACAGGTGCCCCTCCCCTGGTCACCATCTTGTGCCTCCCACACCACACACCCACCCACACACTCTGTGACTCCCTCACTACACACACACACACACTCTCTCTCTCTCTCTCTCTCCCCCCCCCCTCCCCCCCCCCCCCCCTCATTGCTTTCTCCATCTCTCTCCCTCATTGCACACACACACACTCCTGCTCCTGCTCCTGGCCTCAGGGTACCAGCACAGCATCATGCTTCTGCAGTCTGGCGATGCAGCCCAGGGCCATGTGGTGCTGAAGCAGGCATGCAGGGAAAAGCTGGGGCAGGCAGAGGCTTTTGGTTGGGGGGTGGGGGTGGA
This sequence comes from Alligator sinensis, assembly GCF_000455745.1. Taxonomy (NCBI): domain Eukaryota; kingdom Metazoa; phylum Chordata; order Crocodylia; family Alligatoridae; genus Alligator; species Alligator sinensis. Next base: position 2,057,407 of record NW_005842004.1, read on the forward strand.
CCGGGGCCAGGCTGGCCTTGTTGCTGGCTCCTGCTGGCTTCCCCAGGGTCCTACTGCCCCTGGCTCCAATCATCTTTGACAGGCAACCAGGATCAGGTAAATATTAATTTTCTAAATATTTAGGGGCCCCACAGGCCGGATAGAATGGCCTGGTGGGCTGGATCTAGCCCACAGACTGTATTTTGCCAGCCCCTGCTTTAGAATGATATGGGCTAATATATCTGAGAAACAAAAACATTTCAAATAAATTGTAGTGTTGTAAAAAAATGTTAGGAAATTTTAGCGTATAATCTTATGCTAAGACTAGCAACAATAGCAAAATGTAAGATTCCACAATAAAAGATAAATTAAGTCAATGGTATTCAAATTATTGTGAAGATGTCTTTAAATAGATCAGCCCAGTGCTCAGCAGCAGTCAAAAAAAGCAAATGGAATTATTAAGGGGACTGTAAATATATATATATGCCACTATATGAACAGGATACTGGTTTAGATGGATCTTGATCTGGCCCAATATGGCAGTTGTTCTTATGTTCATTCCCCTGCCCTTTGTGCAAACTTGTGAGCCCTTAATTGCAATATAGCATTTTGTTTGGGTAATTAATTGGACAAATGTCTAAATGGTAGTAAATGCAAAAAATATTGTAGAATTAATAAAGAAGCATAAATGAAAAGAAAGGATTTCAATCCAAAGCATTGTCTCCGTATAATTTGTACATAACATCATAAAAACTTCAGACCCAGTTTATCTCTGCACAATATAAAAAAGTCATAGGATCAAAGGAAAGTAGGGATGGAAGGGACCTCACAAGGACATCTAGTCCAACTCAAGGCAGAATCATCACTGACTAAACCATCCCAGCCAAGGATCTTTTTAACCTGCTCTTGAAAATTTCCAAGCATGGAAATTCCAGTTTCTCTAGGTGTCTTGTTCTAATTGCTTACCACCCCCATAGTCAGAAAGTTCCTTCTTATCTCCAACCTAAACTTCTCCCACTACAGCTTGAAGCCATTGCTCCTAGTCCTATTCTCTATAGTCACAGAGAAAAAGCCATCTCCATCATCTCCATAATCACTCTTCAGGTATTTGAAGTCTTACCAGATCCCTCCTCTCTTCTGCTCTCTAGGCTAAATAACCCTAGTTCTTTCATTGCAGTAATATAAAATTTCAGATATGGGATCCTACATGGCTAAGGATTCTTTCATCAGGTCTGAGTGAGCTCAATGTTTGGAAGGTGAAGTTAAAATTTTGTATCTTATTGTTAGTACTGTACACCTAAGTGAAAAAATAACTAATAATAATAATCCACACAAGGGTTTCACTGTTTTATTTCCTTGCAAATACTATGAGTGAATGTAAAGCTCGCCAGAGTCCTATAAAGTGCAACCTAGTAGAACACAAGCATTGATGTTTGTCAGAGTGTGAGGAATTCTTATTATAAACATTTAAGAAGTTATCCCCAAATTTTCCAGTAGTATTTCCTACACAGGCATAACATTACTCAGGCACCAGTCCCCAGACAACGTAAATACTCATCTTCCCTTTGCCTCCCCTGAAACCCAATTTGAGTTCCTCCTGTTTAGAGAGAAAGTAGCTAATACCTAAATTAAGATAGGACTGGTTCTGGGTTACAAAATAGCATGAAGCTAGATTGGAAAGGTTGGCTTTAGGAGTAACTGCAGTGACTATGACATGTCTCAAAATTCATGAAAGTCAAGAAATTGATATCTGTGGGGTTGGATCTATCTCCTAGTCAGTAACTGGAGTGGCTTCAGCTAAACATAGGGACAGAAAGTGCTATCAATCATCTGTTAAGAGCCCATTGACTTAACATGTACTCCTTACATTGGCCATTGACTCACATGTGTGCATAGATGCAAGTAAATTGGACCAGAACATGGTAACTTGTATCTGATTATTTTGCACCTAGGAATTAATTGAGATTTGTTGTTCAATTTTTTCCCAGACATTTGAAAACTGTATAATTTTAAAAGCTGCAGTATTTTATCATCATTGTGACAAAGATTCCAGAAGACCCAGGCTGTCACTCTTTTTAGTGCAGTTGAATGATATAACCAGTTTGCAATATCTCATTCTGAAATCATTTTCATCATTATAATACATATTCATTCTATTTATATCAAAATTATTTTTCTCTTGTGATATAGTAATATGTTCTTCATAGATGTCATTGAACATTTTTCTTCCATAATGTGGGAAGTTGCTTTAAATTTATATTTACATCATTTTGTCATTGTGGTTATCGGTTGTAATGAAGACCCAAGCAATGTTATTTTGATTTTGTCACAAAGTAGCCCTGGAGTTGAACTGATTTGCTGCCCTTCTTTGATACCATAGCACAATCTCTACTTTTCTACTGAAAACATTTACTGTATACCATGATTTTCCATGACAATACAGAGACACGGACTATTTGTAAATATGAGACAATGGAATAATTTAACTTGGGCCCTTGGAATTAATATAGAAGTTTGTATGAAAAAGAATTCTATATTACCATGTACAGAATCTGTATAAAACTAAAAAAACCTGTATTAACATCATGTTAATGTGGAAATTCTCTCCCTCGCTGAGAGCTTGGACCTCTGGATTTAGATTATGCAATGTTATTTCTTTAACTTGTTTTGATCTGTGTGTGTGTTGACACACTGAACTGTGAAATAGGAATAAAAATGACTCGTTAGCATTTTATTGATCATTGAGCAACCCCATATGATTTTTTTTCACATGGCGGAAGGGGAGTTTATCATGGCCTCTTAAATAATAACATGAGACAAGGACTTCCAGGAGCCAGTGCTTAAGAAGCCAGACCAAATTCTCATACAGAAGACCTTACATTCTCTGATAGTAGGAAAAAAAACCTTCTGTGAAATCTCTAAGTCTTGAACATTGAGTGAGGAAAGAAAGCAAGTGGCATCACTAAATCTAAGACAAAGGTATTCCATCAGTAAGGCTACGAGAAAGATCTTTTACTTCTCCTTGCAAAAAAGCCTTGTCCTAGCAATTCCAGCTCAGTTTCAGGTAGTAATAAGAGCCTTGCTTTTATATGGCACTTTTTAGTCACAGCTCCCAAAATGTTTGGTCCAGCAATAGGCAAGGACAGAAGTTATGTTTTTCATGTGATTGTCCCCCTAAAAGCACGCTACAGCTGTGCTGTGACACACATGCATGGGTGCAGAGCACTTTTAAAGTAGCCAATAGTGAGACAAATTAACCTTCATCAAATGAGCTATCAGATGAAAGCACTCCGTTCAGAGTGCCTTAAGTAATTAATGATGTGTGTAGACGAAACAAGGGGCGTGTGTGCACGACACTTTAAAACAGATGCTTTTGCACTGCTTTAATGGTGCTGGTGTTTGCACACCTCAGCAGTGTATTGCGCATTAATTCCAGCCACTGTCAGAAATTCGGTAGTGTAATGCACCTTTAATGACTCTGAGTTTAAGTTTGCTGCCCCTACAGCCATGGAGTGCAGCACCAGGCTCCATGCAGCTCTGCAGGAAGTCCTGCAGGCAGCCTGGCAGCAGCCTGGGAAACAGGCTTTGCCCAAGAAAAGTGGCAAGCCTGATTTTCTTCCCCCTCCCCCCCAGAGCATGCCTGCCTGCCTGAGCTGTGCAGGTGCCTGGCACTTCTCTCTGTGGCTGCATTGCCCCCCGGGACTGCCTGAGCCAGGTGCCTGTGTATGAGTGCCACCTTGGGAGGGGCTGCTGCTGCCACAGAGGGAAGCACCAGCTCCCTCACCGCAGCCCAGGGACCACTCTGCCCTGTGGCAGTTCCCCTTCCCTCCCCACCACTGGAGAGGCAGGTAAGTGTAAAATGTATGCATGACACAGGGGTTTACTTCACCCTAAATTGAAGCAGTGAGTTAAAAAACCCACTGCTTCAATTTAGGGCCCCCATTTTGTCTACACATACCCTTATGTTCCCTAGGGTTTATTTGTGGCACAATTGGGGCTGGATTGATACAGCCCAGCCCTGTCCCCAGAGCT
>NW_005842004.1:2061607-2062953 GCF_000455745.1 Alligator sinensis
AGCTGGGCTAGGGAAGGTGGGAAGGTGGGAGAGAGGGGCAGCTCCTTGGCTGCAGGCAGATTCCTCAGGTTCCTGCAGGCAGACTCAGTTACCTCCCCTCCCCCTCCCCCAACAGGTGAAGGTCTTTTGTGTCAAGAGGGCACTCTAACTCCTGGTGCTTTATGTAAAACACAATGAATCAGAGTGGGGGTCTGTATATCTGTCAGTGCCCAGTATTTTATTCCATTTGGATTATCAATCTATCCATTTATAAATGAAATCAGTTTAATCTTTATGCATGTGACGGGCTAGCTGGCAGTGACGTAGCCCAGGGGTTTTGAAAGGGCCAAAAGATGACTGGAGGACTTGAGATTCCCTTTCCTCACCAATCTGGTAATGATTTAGCCCAGGGGGTTTGAAGGGGTAAAAGATGATTGGAGGACTTGGGATTCCATTTCCTCACCAATCAGGCCCCAAAGAATCACCCCTCATGTCCCCTGATTGGCCCCTTAGGTCACCAGGAGGGGGATAAAAGGGGCAGCATGGCTGACTCAGGGGAGAGACCAGTGAGGGGCCACAAGAAAGGAGCTTCAAAGAGCTGAGCCAGGGGGTGGAAGCAGTTGCCCCAGAAGAGCCTGAAGGAGCAGGACCTGCAGGCAGTAGTTGGACTCTCAGCAGCATGGCATGTGGCCAGCAGGAGAGGCTCCCCGCTGGGCTCTAGCATCCCCTATGAGAGGCTGTGGCCAGCAGAAGAGGCTTCCCACTTTAGCAAGGATCTGAGCAGTGACCTGAGGGGTTCCCAGCTCGGCTTCCAGCTTCTCCAGTCAGAGACCAGGCTGCTCAATGTGAGGCCGAGGCTGCTCAATGTGAGGCCGGGGCTCCAGGAAAAAGTCAAGATCCCTAGCAGCTTGGAGTAATACCAACACCGGTGGCTGTGTGGTAGTGTTCCTGCCTACCACATGGGAAGTTCAAGTCCCAGCTTTGGTGACTTGGGGTGAGTGAACTAACAAAGAGAAATTCTTCTTGCAGTGGAAAGGGGTCATTGTGTTTTTTCCCTTTCCAGGTACCTAAGCCCTATATTTCTTTGTCCTTTGACATTTTGTATTTTGTGCCTTTTATATTTCCCCAACCAGTATTGTTTGCTCTGCTGTTTGTGTTTTATATTTTGTTAACCCTGTCTTTTGTCAATGATTGTAACTGTCTAACCTTTGTTGAATCCTGCCCCTTGGGGCCTTGTAGTGTCCACTATACCCCCTGATTATGCCTATTATCTTCCCAGTATGTACCTTTTAATGAGGGAACAATGGTTAAGTCCCCAGTGGTGGTCTGGCTCTGCTCTATAGGGGGAGGAGAGTCCCTACACCTCC
>NW_005842004.1:2063059-2092891 GCF_000455745.1 Alligator sinensis
CCTACATTTTTAGCTGAAACCATTAGATTTGACATAAACTTTATGAACATTGTTCATAAGTTTAGAAAGTTTTAGAATGAGATGGGCTAATGTATCTGAGAAACAAAGACATTTCAAATAAATTGTAGTCTTGCAAAAAAATGTTAGGAAAATTCAGTGTATGTGTGAAATGTTAGGAAAATTCAGCATATAATCTTATGCTAAGACTAGCAACAATAGCAAAATGTAAGATGGTAGGGAACCAACTGCCTAGTCCCAACCCTAGAGTTTATATGGGCCTAGGGCCCTGTTTCCTCTGGCCAGCTGACCAGGTGCAGGTGCAGCCAATTCCCTCATTAACCAGCTGTCATGGCAACCTGCACCTGGGTTCTTATCTAGTTCTCTGTGCTCTCTCCTTGGGCAATCTCTGCTCTAAGAGGAGTAGGCACCTTAGTGCCCTGCAACAATCAGAAACAAAAGTGAACAAGGCATATAGAATGGTGTACAATATAAACGTTCCATTGTAGTTTGTAGCAATGGAATTTTACCTCATTAATGAATGATAATCCAGAAGTACTAGGTTTATTTGCTGATATATATATTTCTCTCTCTCTCTCTGTCTCTCTGAGAGGATGATGACTGGATTTCCATTGCAGTTGTAACAGTACTTTCCATGCTACTTAAGTAATACAGTGTAAGGATGTTTTTGCCAAGAGTAGACTTAATGGAAGAATTTCTTATCAACCTAATGCACCTGATTTACAGAAGACTAACACAAGTTCTTGTTGGAAGTTTGTATCAGTGGAAGGGAATGGGTTTTGGCCTGCGTATTGCCTCAAGGGGTTTTCACAGTAATGAAAGTAGTAATTCATCTCCCAAGGCCTGTAAGAACAAAAATGTTCATTTATGCAGATGGTATCTTACAAGCCTGCAAATTTCAGCCACAATGCACCTGCTCAAGACTTTAGGGCTTTGGGTAGAAATGTAATTTTAACCCTTTCTGGGGATTCAAAATAGATGAGAGATGAAACCCCAAACATACTTTTGCTTTGAAGATATGTATATAGCAAATATCAGAAAGCGATGTCTATTCTCTGTCATCCAATGATATTTAGCAAGGGCACTGGAATCTCTAGTAGGTCTAATATGTGAGCTTTCTTCTTTTCCTTGGCCATTTTAAACTACAGGTGGACTGACTGGTTGCTACTGAATGCAAAGAAAAAGTCTCTGATGCCAAGATAGTGTATACCTATGGCAGGCTGTATAGCCTGATTTACTGGATTAGATAGGAAGATTTTGGCTACTGAAGTACCATATTTGTTTAGTATGAATAGTTTTGGGGAGAAGTCTCTTAAAATGTACAGTTTTTTGGGTTTATTTTTTCCCCCTTCATTTTGTTACTTATGAGTACTTACAGCCATGGTGAGCTGGATGTCTGCCAGTTCTCCGAATCACAAAACTAGCAATATTTCACAAAGATTCCCATAGGAAAACTGCAGTGAACAGGAATACTGTTCCTATGATGTGGCCATACCCCTACTACATTTCCCAGAGCTCCAAAAGGTGAGGGCAAAAATAATGAAGGGCAAGCCAGAAATGGCTTTGTGAAGCAAGATTACTCTGGCTTTGTGCGTGAAAAGATGGATTTTACTAAATATAATGAAATCCCATCATAACCCTTGAAAATACAAGAGTTAATCTTTTTATTTGTAAGACATAATAGCAATAAAATACACAAAACAGCTGACATACCTGGTAATCATAATTGTGTTCTTTGCCCTTATTCTGATTGGCTAGAATGGGGGAAACATGTTCTAAGCTACCTTGGTTCATTAGGCATGTAAGGATTAACTTCAGCTTCTCTCTTCCTACCATTTCCTTGTTATGTAACAACAGCTATTTTGATATTAACTTCAACACTTATAATCCCTTGCTAAAATGCGTCTATCCATTTAACGTCCAAACTGTGTGTTCTGATAGTTGTATCATGCGGTACCCATGATTTCTGTTTCTGCCCACTTGTCTTAACTGCTGCAGCCCAAGCCTTGCTTCAACCTAAATAAAAAAAGTTTAAAGAAGTAGAGAAAAAATAGAGTAAAGCCACAGCTCAGGCTTACCAGGATTTTGTCTATCACTTACATTTTACTGATCATCCCAGGGCTCAATAACAACAGCTAAAGTATTATGCAGAAAGGTATAACTGACTTGCATGTTAGGGGTTGCTGATACTAAATCCAGACCTTCATGAAGGAAACTGTTAGTTACAGTACTCAATCCTTTAGCTGACAGTTTAATTACTGAGGTTTCTTTGTATTACAGATCAGTTGCACAAAAAGATATTTGATCATAGAATCATAGGAAATTAGGGTTGGAAGGGATCTCAAGAGGTCATCTAGTCTTATCCCCAGCTCAAAGCATGACCATCCCCAATTATCTCATCCCAGCCAAGGTTTTGTCTATCTGGGTCTTAAAATGGTTTAAGGATGGAAATTCCATCACCTCTCTGGGTAAACTGTTCTAGTGCTTAACTACCCTCCTAGTGAGAGGTTTTTCCGCATATCTAACCCAGTGGTTCCCAACCTCGGGTCGTGACCCAAATGAGGGTCGTGGGGGTAATGCCGGCAGTGCTGCACACAAAGGATGAGCTGCACTGTGTGCTGGAAGCTCCCCCACCCTCATCCCTTGGCTGCCACTTACGCCACTGCACTCTGCTCCTAGTAGCGAGTCATGGCAAAAAAAGGTTGGGAACCACTGATCTAACCTAAACTTCCCTTGCTGCAACTTGAGACCATTGCTCCTTGTTCTGTCATCTGTTACTACTGAGAACATTCTTGCTCTATTCTGCTTTTAGCCACCTTTTAGGTAGTTGAAGGCTGCTATTAAATCCCACCTCAGTCTTCAGACTAAATAAATTCAATTCCCTCAGCCTCTCTTCATACACCATGCACCCCAACCCTCTAACCATTGTCATTTTCCTCCACTGAATTCTCTCCAAATTGCCCACATCCTTTCTGTAGTGGGGGGCCCAAAACTGGACAGAGTGCTCCAGTTGTGGCCTTACCAGTGCCAAGTAGAGGGGAATAATCACTTCCCTCAATCTGCTGGCAGCATTCCTACTAATGCAGTAAGCATGTCATTAGCCTTCTTCCCAACAAGGCTCATATTCAGCTTATTGTCTAATGCAACTATGGGGTCCTTTTCTGCAGAGCGGTTGCTTAGCCAGCCAGTGCCCACCTTGTACCTGTACAGAGGATTGTTCCACCCTGAGTGCAGGACTTCGTATTTCTCCTTATTGAAATTCAGATTTATTTTGATCCAGTTCTTCACATTGTCAAGGTCTCTCTGAATCCTAGCCCCACCCTCCAGCATATCTGCTACTTCCCACAGCTTGGTGTCATCCACAAACATGCAGAAGGTGGACTCCATCCCATCTTCCAGGTCATTGATGAAGATACCAAGCAAAACTGGCCCCAGGACTGGCCCCTGGGGCACTCCATTTGATACTGGCTGCCAACTAGACACCAAGCCATTGGAGACTATATCAAAAGCCTTGCTAAAATCAAAGTACATCATGTCTACTGCTCTTTCCACATCCACAAAGCTAATTATCTCATCACAGAAGGCAATCACATTAGTCAGGCATGACTTGGCCATGGGGAATCCATGCTGACTGTTCCCAATCACCTTCTCCTCCAAGTGCTTAGAAATGGATACCTTGAAAACCTACTCCATGATTTTTCTGGGGACTGAGGTGAGACATTGATCTGTAGTTTCCTGGGTCCTCTTTCTTCCCTTTCTTCAAGATGGGCACTATATTTACCCTTTTCTAATCATCCAGGACCTCTCCTGACCACCACGAGTCAAAGATAATGGCCAGTCGCTCTGCAATCACATCAGCCAACTCCCTCAGCACCCTTGGGTGCATTGCATCCAGCCCCATGGACTTGTACGTCTCCATCTTCTCTCAATACTCCCTAACCTGTTCCTTTGTCAATGTTGGCTCCAAATCTTCACCTCAAACTGTTCGCTAGGTGTTTCAGTCTGGGAGCTCACCTTTACCAGTTAAGACTGAGGTAAATAAGGAATTGAGTACTTCAGCCTTTCCACATCATCTGTCACTGGGTTGCCTCCCCCATTCAGTAAAGGACCCACACTTTCCCTAATCTTCTTCTTGTTCCTGTTATAGTTGTAGAAACCCTTCTTGTTACCTTTCAATTCCTTTGCTAGATGAAACTCCAATTGTACTTTGGCTTTTCTGATTTCATCCCTGTGTGCCCAAGCAATAGTTTTATACTCCTCCCTAGTCTTTTGTCCAAGTTTACACTTGTAAACTTTCTCTTTGTGTTTTACCTCACTGAAGAGTTCCCTGCTAAGCCAAGATGGTCTTCTGCCATACTTGCTAGTCTTCCTGCGTGTCAGAATAGTTTGTTCCTTCACCCTCAGTAATGTTTCTTTAAAGTACAACCAGTTCTACTGAACTGCTTTCCTCCTCAGACTGGCCTCCCAGGGGATCCTGCACATTAGTTCCCTGAGTGAGCCAAAGTCTGATTTCCTGAAGTCCAGAGTCCATATTCTGCTGCTCTCCATCCTTCCATCCTTTCCTTAGGATCCTGAACTCAATCATCTCATGGTCACTGCTGCCCAAGTTGCCGCCCACTTTTACATTCCCCACCAATTCTTCCCTGTTTGTGAGCAGCAGGTCAAGAAAAGCATGGCCCCTAGTTGGCCTTTCCAGTACTTGCACCAGGAAGTTGTCCCCAGCACTCTTCAAAAACTTCCTGGATTGCCTGTGCACTGCTGTATTGCCCTCCCAGCAGATGTCAGGATGACTGAAATCCTCCATGAAAGCCAGGGCCTGTGATCAGGGAAATGCTGCTGGTTGTTTGAACAAAGACTCACATACCTCATCCTCCTGATCTGGTGGCCTATAGCAGACACCCACCACAACATTACCCTTATTGCTTTCTAATTTCCAGATCATGAGGAGCGTCATGGGAGTCAAACCAGAAGGAAAAGCACTTAGATTGGAAACGGAGTCCAAACGGGACAGTTATCAAAGCAACGGACCTTAGCTAAGGCTTGAGGTAGTTGCTTATTTCAATTTTAGGAAGGTTTAAGTCAAAAAGTTGCAACCATGTTTTGTAATGAGGTTAGCTATGACCTGTTTCAGGAAACTGAAATCTAGGTACATTTGTAAATAAATAATTATGTGAAAACCAGTAATCTTCCACAATGGATGAACAGCAATCAGATTTTGTCTGAACCCTATCCCTTGAAACACTGTTCTAAAGAAGACTGATATTTCATTTTTGTGAAGCAATGGGTTATATATATATATATATATATGACCCATTCCTTTTTCACAAATCTTGAGAAGCTATGTCCAGAGACTTCAGTTGTAGGCCATAACTTCATAACAGATTAAAATTATTGGATATTTTATTTCAACAATTGTGGCAGCAGAGACAGAATTAAACTCTGCTTTAAGATACAAAAGGGGTGTTTGAAAGTGAAACAGAACTTCTGTTTTGTTAACAACTAATAAAACAGTTCTGTGTTAGTCCGGAAGGGTCATATCTACTCCGGCAAAAATGGAAATCATACTTCACTATCATATGTCACTACTATCCAGTAGAGTAACTAGGGAGGAGTGAGAAGGGCACCGACCCCAAGCACTGACTATTGTGGAGACACCAAAGTCCCCCATGACTCCAGCAATCTTTGTCATGACATACACAGACCTTTACTGCCTCTGTGAAACCAGTCCTGGATGCAATGCCACACCCAGCAGGTGTTTCTGGGGGGCAGGCAGTGGTGGTCCCCTTTCCCCTTCCCCTTCCCAGGGCATCTTTTCCACAGCATGTACAGCCCTATGTGAAGTAACATATTTGACGGGGGGGGGGGTACAGCAAAAGGGGCCCTGGGAACAGCTCCCAGGGAATGCAGCCATGGTCTCAGGGAGTTCCGCTGCTATAGCAGCAGTCAGTAGAAGCAGCCTGCACTCTGATACCAGTATGTCTATACTTTAGAAATATATAGCATACATAATCCAATAAAATAACACTTGTAAGTACAACACACATGATGAGTCCACTTTAAAAGAATGTTTAATAGGATCATGGAATTATGTTGTTTCCCTGTGGGGTCAGGCCAAATTTCAGGATCTCAATATTGTGCTGTTAGACAGGAGGATGTAACACAATTGCGCATATACAAACACACAAATCAATTAGGTACATACACATGCACACTACCAGCTCAGGCACATACACATTCAAACCAGCCTAGGCACATGCATACCTATCACCAATTCAAGCATATACACTATACACCCCAAAAGTTAGACATACATCACTAATTCGTATATCATGCATACACTGCCATTTATATATACACACACACACACACTCACACTAGGAACTCAGATACACACACGCTCAAAATAACTAGTCTAGGTTCATGCACACCTATCACTAGTTTAAGCCCATATACACTACACACACCAAATTTAGATGGAATCAGTTACCAGTTACCAACACCTGCACATACAATACACATACATGGATTACTAATTCATATACCACACACACACACAATGATATCTATATATGTGTATATATGTGTATTCACTAATTTACACACATATCACCCACCTACACATACACATAGGTGAGTTCCTAAGCTGGGTGTTGTGATGTGTATATATGTATGTATGTGCTTGGCGTACTTGGGATTCCTGGGGAAAGGTTAAGGTAAGAAAGTAGAAGTGTAGGGAGTTAAAGTTACAACTGGTAGACTACAGGGGCCTGGGCTGAAGAACTGAGGCTTGGGGGTAACTTTAGGTTAATTGATCTTAATTGATTAAAAGACAACGCCCATAGCCTGCAGAGCAGGAAAGCAATGCTGGCACAGAGGCTGGGACTGGAGCCAGAGCTACGGGGGGAGTTGAAAAGGTAGGTGGGAGAGGGAAAATAGGACTAAGGGAAAGTGTGGGTGTTAAAGAGGGGCTCTGGATGTGGGGAGCCAGAGGATGGCTCTGGGGCAGCTAGAGAAGTTGCACGGAGTGGCAGTAGGTGCTGGGACCTGGAGAAAGGCTCCAGCTGCTGGAGAAAATTGCAGGACAGCCACGAGGAGCTGGGAAGTTGCAGTGCGGCGGAGGGGATGACTACAGAAGGTGCGGGGGAAGCCTGAAAACAGAGAGACAGACAGCAGAAAATCACAGGAAAAGTGGCAGGGGAGACTGAAAGGCGGCAGGGGCAATGGGAAAGCAGAGAAAGGCAGCAGAAAGTCACAGGGAAAAGGCAGTAGGAGCGTGGGAAGCAGGGGGACAGCAGAAAATCACAGGAAAAGTGGCAGGGGAGACTGAAAGGCGGCAGGGGCAATGGGAAAGCAGAGAAAGGCAGCAGAAAGTCACAGGGAAAAGGCAGTAGGAATTGAGAGGAGGTCAGGAAAATAGTGGAGAGGGGTGGGGATGGAGGTGAGAGAGAGAGAGAGAGAATGAGGCTGGAAAGTTAGAAAGGCTTGGTGCAGGGGCTGAAGCCAAATGAAGTCCAGGAGGAGAGGGAGAGACAGAGAGAGAGAGAGCGAGTCCAAATTGTAGGAGGAGGTGTGCAGGTAATATCTACCTATCCAGGCTGGAAAGGGTTCCTTGTCCAGTAGGTGTTGTCCAGAGGGGGGTCGCCGGCAGGGCCTCTGGGCGGATAGGTGGTGTGACATGGTGCTGGTCCAGATGAAGAGGGTGTCCCACTGGGTCTGTCTTCACTGCCCCTTCTTATAGGGGCAGACCTTGTGTGACTTTAGTGACAGGAGGCAATGCCCAGGCAAGGGTCAGCCCCTGGTGTACTGAGCATGTGTGCTCCATGCAAGGATCTGCAGTTTCAGATGTCTGTAATGGTGCTGCAGGGTCTTTTGTCTTTCAAATGCTGGTCTTGTCTCTGTTCCTGGGTGAGGTCCATGGTTCCTGGATGAATCAATGCGAGGTTATGGCCCAGTTGTTACAGGCCATTCACCATTGTATTTCAATCATTCCCAATCATTCTCATTCATTGGGGAACCAATTTACATGGGAGGGGTACAATGAATCATATTGTTACAACATGGGATGCCCAGGCAGAGGACATGAGATGGAGGCTTGAAATATAAAATGGAAACTTGACATGACTTTGGTTCACTTACAAATACAGGCCTAAACCATACAATATCCATATGAAACAATAAAAATCAATACGAAAATGATGATAATACAATATACAATAGTAAAAATCAATACAAACCTAATAATAATACAATATAAAACAGTGGATATCCAAAACCAAAAACTTGCTACCAAAAAAAAATGTTTAAAGCTTATCCTAAGTCTGAGCTCACTTATACTTATCAATAGGGAATAGAGAGGGATAGAAAAAGTCAGAAATGGTTGGGGAAAGGGAGGGAATGCATTTTAAAATAAATAATAAAAAAAACTGGGGGGTTTGCTACAAGGTGACTTAGAAGGTACCTGTCCTATCTAAAGATATCTTATTTTCCCCAAATGCCTGGTTGCATTTAGCTTGTATACACTTCTGCTATGCTCTGTATGGCATAGTTATGGAATATAAACAAATATATTAAAATTGGGTCTTTATAGTGCAGCATCAGTATTAGAATAGTAAGAGAGAAATTGGAAATCAAAGCACTTTTCTTTCTTGTCTCTCTTTCCCCAGCTCTTCTATTTCCTGATCTGGATTCATGTCTTATTTGAGTTTGGACACTTTGCCCTGCAACAGAATATGGACAAATTTTTGTTGTGCTGGGCCATCAGTTTGTCACTTGGTAAGATGGAAGATAGATGGCTCGTCCTAAATGTGTAGCCTCATGAAGGGTGTTGGGGGAGAGCAGATTTCAATCTCTGGCAATGACAGGAGTTTTGTTACTAACAAGTGTTTCATGCTTGGCACCTTGTGGGCCACACACTTTTGCATTTTCACTTTTTGTTTTTAACTTTTTTATAATAATGTTTTAAGAAGTCAAAAAAAGAATGTCTCTGTCCCTCTGCATCTCTCTAGTTTCTGTCCCACACTCCTATGAGAGACTGCTTTAGTACTGAAAAGTATGATGGCAAGCATGATGCAGGATCTTTTCCTTGGGAAGACTAGATATTAGAAGAAATTTGATTCAGTGTTTTCTTCAGTAAAAGTATTCTGATAAAATAGTTTCCATGGTAACTTCAACTTTTCTTTATGATGGACTTATTCTTGTTCCTGTTGAATTCATTTGTTGATTTTTCATTGAGTTCATACAAGCAATATTAGGTCCACCAGGTGGTAGGGGTATTGTTACTTTTGCTTGTCTCTTGAGTGATCTACTCTGAATGTGTGTATATTTATCCCAACTACAGACTTCTTTTTGAAAACAAACATCTGTGGATTCTGTCAAATATACTTTGATTTTTTTGTAGTCTTACATGGTTTCTAAAATATATTATTTTTTAACCTGCCTGTTAAAGAAAGGAAGGTTAGGAAGGTACCTATATATAATTAAAAATATTTTAGCATTGCAATTATTCAAACATACTTAATTGTTGACAGAGTGTCACCGTGACTTAGGTTTCGGGGAGCAAGTGTAATGGGTAAGGAGGTGCAGGGATTGTGGGAACAAGTATCAGGAGGTCAGGGAGCAGGCACTATGTTGGAGGGCAGGTGTTAGAGTGTGCAGGCAGCTGGGGGGGGCAAGTGCTGTGGGGGGCAGACAGCAGGGGGCAAGGTGTGAGGCAGGGAAGGGGCAAGGGTCAGGTTGCTTAACTCCCCTACTGCCTTCCCCCACTGCCTGCCTCACCACTACCTGTCTTGGATTTGGGTAAATATGGTAATTTATTGTGATTCACTTCTTCAATAAAAAGGGTAAGAAGAATGAACAGATTGTCTTTCCAAAAACAGGACAATAAAAATATACTGCGCTTAATGTGAATGGACTTTCTTAATGTGAATGTACTTTCCCGACATTTGACTATATAGATAATCAAACAAAATAATTTTAGATGAAACTACAGTTGCCAGCCCAAAAGTATATTGGATATGACCAAGTTCCCGCATTTCTAATTATTTGAAAATCTTTGAAAAGGCCACTGATACCAGATTCAGTTTGCCTAATGCCTAAATCCAACCTCCCATACACTAAGCCAAGAAATTTTCAAGCCAACAACATATATGCTCCAGTTAAAATATCCCAAATAATCCATAAAATCATAATCTGTATAATATCCCTATAGGGCTTAATTTTCAGTAGGGCTGCGTGAAGCTTCGATCCCTGATTCAATTTCATGGAGACTGAGCCTGTTTCTATGGCTGAATCTCCGAATATGAATTGAATCAGGAGATCTTTTAATCTCTCCGAATTGAATCGGAACCCTCTGAATCAATTCAGAAAGATTCAGCGATTTGGACATAGACACAGATTTAAATGTTTTTTCTACATACCTCAAGGTACCAGGCAGCTCGTGAATGCTCAGATGGTGGGGTGGATAGATTGTCCCACAAGAGCAGGGTGGAAGGTCCCCAGCACACTTGGCAGCAGACCCAGAAGTGGACCAGAAGCACTTCCAGCCCACTTCCAGGTCTGCCGGGGAGTGTGCTGGGTCCCTTCCCCTCCCCCCCAGTCTCAATGACTGGTTCCTCCTGAGTCTGGGGGGGGGGGCACCCAGGCTCCCCCTGTGGCTAATCGCTGAGCTGGAAGTACTTCTGGTCCACTTTCAGGTTCACCACTGAGCATGCGGGGGCTCTTCCACACACTTCTGTGGGATGCTCCATCTGTCCCAGCATCACAGCATTCACAAGCTGTGCTTGGTACATTGAGGTATGTAGAAAAAAAAACATTTCAAGCTGTGTCTATGGCCGAATCGCTGATTCTCCAAATCAGCATCGACTCTTCAGATTTGGATTAGGCTGAATCGAATAGGGGACAGCAATCCGAATCATCAAATCGAATCACTGTCCCTGATTTGGGCCAAATTCAAATCCGAATCAAATACGGCCCGTTTCTCACACCCCTAATTTTCAGAGATGCCAGAGCTTCCACTGATACCAAATGTAATTCTGCATCCTCAACACTTCTAAAAGATTAGTCTTTTTATTTCCAACAGCAGCCCCAGTTCAGGCTACTTACTTTCCAGTCAACATATTTTTCACTGTGAAATAATTGCTGAGTCTTATACATACACATCCAGTAGCAAATCCATACAACCACAATAGCATGAGAAGAGGCTCACAGCCAACAGCTAACCAATTGTGTGATCAAGTTAGGCACCTATGGAGACCTGGACCAATGGTTAAGAATCTGTGTTTGAGGTATATCCTACTTCAGGCCCTTGAGCTTTCCCATGTGAGCAGCAAAGACCATGGTGCCCATCTCACTGTGGGTTGTGTTTCTTCTTGATCAAAAGGAAAGATGATACCACAAATTCAAAATATGGATGAGAACATTGATACAAAAAATGACATTCCAAATAAACATGGAAGGAGCAAGGATAGTGTCTTCTACAAGAACAGGGGCGAAGAGTGGAATCAGTAGTGAACAATTGTGAACCAATGACATTTAACATCTAACATTTTACTCATATTTGTGCTGCAGACTAGAAACAGGTTCTGTACGCATAAAGCTCATAATGGCCAATATTTATGTGCAGCTGGCAGTGGATCAGCACCTAGTTATTGCACTCTATAAATATAAGAGAGTTAGAGAAACAAGGAGCCATCATACCTGGAGCAGAATGAATTACACACTTCTATTCCCCAGAAAGAGTGCTCTGTGTGAACTCTGGAGCACTACTTTAATTTGATGAATTTATTCAGTCTGGAAAATCTCAAATAAAATTTCATGCAGCCACCCCTTCTCTACTAATGGCTGACCAGCTTCACTGTCTTTTCAATGACCAGTATGACAGTCTCCCCAGCACATAGAGCAAAGGCCCTGAAAAAAGGCAGTGAAGAACAGAGATAAAGTTTGTTCCCAAAAACACCATCTTCCAAGCAGTATCTGACAACTCTCTCAGATTTAATGCAAGTGACAAGGTGGAATTCTCTATACCTGAGAGACCTACATTATCTAAGGCTTCTCAGTTTGTGCCCAAAAATGACAATGTTAAGCAAGCAGAAAACCCTTATGTTATTTTGAATTCTATTATAAACATAGTACAAAATACAAGTGGGAGTGGGTGGGGAGGATGGAAGAAGATCACAGAATCTTGCTTTAGTTGACAAATTCCTTGTATTTAAATGGACTCTTTGCTTCAGAGGACCCTTGGCACATTTTAAATCAGGTCCCCACTAGACACAAGCTCAGGATCAGAGGGTACTAGGCTTTCCTTCTACAAATGCTAATAAGATGTGCTGGAGAGGGAACTTATCCTACATATTTTAAATTGTCCAGTGGCAAGGAGACTGTGACCAGCGAGGAACTTCAGGATGGATTCATTTTTAATAGGTTTGAATACATTAGTTTGTAATAGAAATAGTTTACACTCATAATACTGTAGTAAAAAGGTAAAGTTGAATTTTCGAGGTTGAACTATTATTATACAGGAAGAATTTATGAACATGTAATATTTGGTTTAGGATTAAATAGATTTTTACCAAGGGTTTCCACAAGCTTTTGTCTATTGTATACTAGAGAGTCACTTGCAATGAAGCAAACAATGCAACCAGCAAAGCAATTCCACAGTCCTGTATTATATCAAGAAAATGACAATCAGATGATGTCAACTATACAGTAGGAAGATAAAAATAACAAAAAATGTAGTAGTTGTTAGTGATAGTAACCATCATGTTTCTAGTTAACACTGATATTTATGACGTACTATATAAAGTTGTCTTCCCCCCCTCCCCTGACATTAGCTTAATATTTGCTGCCTCTGTATTCTACAACATGATTTCAAGTTGTGGCAAAATGCATTTCTATTCATATATTCCTTTCTCTTCTACAGCCTATCTGTTCATCTGTTCAAAAAAGGGAGTATATATTTTTGGTTTATAATAATACTGATAGTTGGTTGCAATGCAGCTCAGAAAGAATACTATAAAAACAGCTGAAACAAGTGGGTTTCAGTGATAGTTTTTGTACAAAAGAATAATAAAATGGGGGAAAAAAATAAAATCAGAAAAAGTGAATTAGTCTGAACATAGTCAAACCAAATATTATTGATATTACAAACATGATGCTAGAAACTCAAATTATTGATGGTTTCTAAGACTGTAATTAGAACATAACTGTTCACATAATTTGTGCCAACAAATAAATCTGTACACTCTAAATATGATGCTCGTTTGTCACAACAGAATAACATTTCCACCCCGTCAACACCTTGTAATTGTCAGCATATATGAAGCATTCTAAGTGATTACTATCTTATATGAAAATGCCTTTCATTATACAAAGTCACATAGAGTAATTTTATTACAACCATTTCAAGATAACATTTATTTCACATCAGCAAAGAAAAAAGCAGTTTAATTTTGAAATAAACTATACATATTTTTTTACATGTCTTCTTCTTTATACGTACATTTAAAACAGTGAATTGATATGTGCATGCAAAACAGAGTTTACATCAATAAAATCTGTATGCAAGGATCAAGGAAGTCCAATCCTACAGATATTCATACAATCTTCATACAAGCAGTGTTATTGGATTCAAAGAGCTGGTTCTTGCATGTATGACTCAAAGAGTAAGGGCTTGTGAAAACAGTTCTACACTCAGCAAATGTCCCTTTTGGCCTCACAAGCCACATCAAGCTGTGTTAAGATCTTCTAAAATATAGATGGTTATTATTTCTATAAAGCTGAAAATGCACTTGCTGCTTCATCAATATGTAAGATAAGTTCCCTGCCTTTAAAAGAGCTTACAATTGCAGTAGAAAAATACTGATAAATGCAGGGGTATAGGGCCAATATAAAAGCAAATGCATATGATGATAGGCATGCTTTATTCATCCTGCATTTTTATGGGTCCTATTTCTTTGAAAGGGATGACTTGGACTGAGGATTTTATGGAATTAGCGAATTCCAGGGAGGAATTTTGAAGAAGAAAAAGCAAAAGCACAGTAGAGCTGTTAAGAAAAAGAGTGGCTGGCATAGGTAGTAGCATGTGAGAATGCACAGAAGCAGCAGCCTGAAGGA
Organism: Alligator sinensis; assembly: GCF_000455745.1. NCBI lineage: Eukaryota > Metazoa > Chordata > Crocodylia > Alligatoridae > Alligator > Alligator sinensis. The sequence goes on from NW_005842004.1 coordinate 2,077,187, forward strand.
AAGGTATGCCCTTTGGAATGGGACACAGAAGGCAGGCAGGCAGGCAGACAGACATCCCGCTAGGAGACAGATTGTAAATAACACTGAATATGAGACCAAAGGACTTCAGTCTGATGCGGAAGGCAAGAAGTTAGAAAAGTAATATGCCATATTTTCGAAGTATTTGTGAGGAGAAATGGGCCAAGGAGCAGAGATCAGAGAACAGGATGTAGTATAAAGCCCCAAGGGACACAGATGGAGGAGTCAGTAAAGCAAACAGAGAAGGAATGTGGGGGAGGTAAACTGTGAACCAAAAAACAGGTGGTCTCAGAATCTTGGGAAGGAAAGTGTCCCTACTGGGAGGGAATGAAAAGCTTTAAGATATGCACTAGTCATATCTAATAAGGTAAAGATGTAAATGAGGCTTTACCCAGGCCAAAAAAATCCCCATAGTAGATAACTGAGTAAAAAAGTCCACAGGTATTAAAAAGCTAATTCCGATTAATCTGACTGTATCCATCTATAACTCATTACCATGGTGCCTGAATATGTTAAATGGTGTTTATATTCTTTTCTGTGTTTTAAACAAAGACTTGAGCTCTCTCTTTCCCCCTTTCCCAAGGCAGGTAGTTTTCATGTGCTTTATGCAGTGCCTCTCAAGAGTATCTGAAGCTCCCGGAATTGGAGCCTGCATAAATGATAATGAAAAAGGTTCTGCAATCTGGTTGAATTGTCTCTGAATCAGTTGGCTGAAATGTGAAGCTAACATGCATGGGAAATGCACCATTCTTGAGCTGGCTTCTCTGTGGGCGTGGGTTTTTGGCACATCTGTTGGCTTCACAAGTAATTTTAGCTATTTATGCACAGATGAATACATCTTAGCAGAGCAGAAAAAATGAACAATGCATGTCTTTGCAGTGCGTTTCTCATTTCTGTGAATAAATTCAATGGATTCCTTTTGTAAATGTGTAATTCTTTAAGATTCTGTTTACTGTACCAAAATCTGTTCAACAGTTCGAGGCTGGGAAGACTGTGCAATACATTTCTGTATCCTGCCAGTCTATTTTGCCAAGTGTTCGGGGATGCAGAAGTGTGTTTTGTCTTATTATGGAGGAATGAAGAAAACAGAATGAAGTAAAAATTCAGGTGGACTTCTCTCCATCTCCATGCATAAATCTTCCTCACTCAACTGGGCCATATTTTTTCTTGCAGTATCTGTGAAATGTTAAGTGTTTTCTTCATTGTCTAAAAATGAAACAGTGGAAATAACAATGTTTCATTATAATTGGGTAAAGTTAAACACTTTTTGCAGTAAAAGAGAACTACCCATAATACAAAGGAAAACCACACTAACAAGAGAACAGCAAATGTGCAGAGCTCAGGGTAATACATGGCCACTTTCTCATAAGCATGGTGTTTTGAGACAGATAGTAGTTGACTAGTAAGAGGATATAGGTTGTAGCTGTGTTGGACTACTAAGAAGGATTCTTGCCTTCAACCTCCATACTTGATCTATATAGAGTACACAGTGCCCTTCCATAGGACATGTATGAATATTTAGTAGTGATCAATATACATGATACTATTAGTGCTCTTTTTACAATATGGAATTTGATCTCTAGGGGAAAATAACAGAACTATTTTAATCTTTCATGTGCCATAAAAGTTAGAGTGAAGAAAATAAGGGTTTGTAACAGATTAGGTGTCCTGAGGGTCACTGTCATGCCCCCTGCAGGCCCCCTCATTCCTGGTAGGCTCTCCCTGTACTTTGTCTCCCTGGGTCTTGCCCTGCCTTCTCGCCTGCCACATCTTGATGAAATCTTTATGAAAGGGAGGCTGCCCCCAGAGATTGGCCAGCCCACAATGTTCTCTCTCTTCCTGTGGTTGACTCTCTTGACCTTGTATGCCTTAAGGGCTTCTTGCATGGCCCCAATCTTCCCCTACACCATGCCCCAGGCCTCGCAGGTGTTTTGAATCACCAAGCAGGTGGGACACTTGTCGTTAAGTCTCCTGGCCACCTCAGGCCTTCCTTCTCTTGTTGGAGTGTCTGCCTTCCTGGCTTCTGCCCCTCTACTCCGGCTGGTCCCTTAGCCAAGGTCCACTGTTTTAGGCCTGGCTTCTGGGTCCCAGCCCTACCTCCGTCCAGCTCTGGGCGCCTGAACCCCCGTGGTCTCCCAGTCAGCCCCTCTCTGGGCATAAGCCTTGGGCCTGCCTTCTGTAGGGCCCAAGGCTTGGAACTCAAGCAAGAGCTCTAACCTAGAACAAAGGCCACTTCCTGACCAGCAGCTCTGCTTCTCGGTCCCAGGGGGCATTCCCATATTCCTGGGCCTGCAGAGCAGCTTACTTGTATTCCTGAGTCTTTCAAGGGCCCTGCTACCATATGTCCATTCCTCATGGCTCTCGGGGATAGCCTCCCTGACTGGTACAGGCATGATGCTATTATAGGGCTCAGGGCTCAGGCTTATATACTTCAAGTCTGAGCCCTTTTCTGGTCATGTGACTCCACTCCTGGGGCAGTGGCAGCAGGGTGCAGATTCCCGCCCAGAGCGGCAGCCTGCCTCCACCTGCACACAAATCCAGGGGGCACATGCTCCCCAGGCCTCTGCAGTGGTGGGAGCCTCTCCATACCGCTGGATGAGGTGCCTGGGCTCCGATAGTCCTATGACCTGCCCCGGCCCTGGGACCCCATTCACCCCAGCTCCTGCCCCTGCCTCTGCCCCTGCCCCACTCCCTCACTCACCATGGGGGCCTTGATCTGCCCCCACCATGCCCCTTCCCCATTACAGACTTACCTGCTATGATGGGCAGTGCTCTCCATGGTGCCAGGCTGCTGCAGCTGCGTGTCTGTGTCTGGGCACACCCGTCCCCACCCATGCTGCAGCCATCCAGAGCCAACAGCCAGATTGCCCTGTGGCCCTCTGTACTGACACTGGTGCCCTGCGTTTGGGGGGTGGAGGCTAAGCCCCATTAGCCCCAGCCTTCTACTGCCTATGGAACAGTACCAGTGTTCTCTGTTACAGGGCTATGCAAAATTCATAGGATTTTTTGGCTGTATTTAAGCCCGTGCATCAATAAGCATCTTAGAAATCCTCCAAAACCATAAGCACTGATATACCATATTGATATTAAGCCAGAAGACACATTCTGTATAGGTGGCACCATAAAAAACACTTACGCCAATGGAGCAACTGAAAACAAATAAGAGAATTTGAAAGAAGCTAGGACAAAACTATGCACTGTCCTCTGCCCCTCCCCTCCCCACCACAACAAAAGAGAAGAACGTGACAAATTAATGAGTAAACACTATATTATATATTTCCTTCCTGAAGGAACTCAGGCAGGGGTCTTCAGTCCCCAGCCTATAGGCCAGATCTATCCTTTGGCACCCAGTTACCTGGGCTGCAGGGCTCCCCAGGGTTCTGAGAGGGGCCCCAAAAGATCATGGCCCTGAGTGCTAAATCAGGTGCTCAGATGTCCCCAGGTCTAATCCTAACATGCTGGCCTAGGGTGATGGAGATGATGGTGACACCGGGCCCCAGAGCCTGGTCACAGCACCTAGGACCAGGCAGGGATTGTGGACCAAAACGTTGAGTGCTACTTAGCTAAGGAATACGAAAGATTCTAATTATCTGCCAGAGAAGAACCCCCATTTCATTAAGCACAATCAAAAGCAAAACTTCTTCAGTTGTCCGTCTTTTTTAGATCTTGATCCTGTGAGATGCAGAACTCCACTGCATCTTCTCAATGGACTGGGTAACAAAAAGACTGTTCAGTCAGTCTCTCCCCTTTCTATCCCTGAATTGCTTCCTCATCAGGTAACTACTGTTGGATTTTCTTCTAGTATTTTGATAAAAAGACAAAGTTGGTCATCAATTGTATGGCCGTGTACTTAGGGCTCTGTCTCTCTTTTTTTTGTTTGCATCTGACACAGCCACAGGAATGCTGTTTACTTGTAGGATTCCTTCCTGCATGCCTTGACATTATTGGCCTTGTTTCTGTGAGTATGTTCGGCTAAGTCAATATAATGAAATATGCCAAAGAGGAAGGTGTCACATCTAGCTCTTTGCTAGTCCAAAGGTGTTGTCAAAATTTGGAATTTAATCTCAGGAGATTAGTGCTGAAAGACATCTCAGGAATCAGGATTTAATCTCTGCAAAAATGTATTCAGTGTACCTATTTGAAAGCTCCATGGTCAAAAATCACAGAACTCTTACTTGAGCCAAATGCAGCCTGCAATGACGTGGGCTTGTCATTTCAATTTATTCACAAAAAACCTGCAAACAAACAAAAAAACCTAACATACATAAATATATATATATATATATATGTATTATATATATATTTATATATATATAATACAGATATGACTGATTCTGTATGTTTCCCCTTATAATGTGAACTGATAAATCAGTTAAGTACATTAGCACGGTATAGAAAACCTTTGAACAATGGTATTCATGAGGCAACTACTTAGCCTCTGTGTACAGAATATTACTGTGTCAAGTGGAATGATCAAAGTAAATTCTGATATGCCTAGATCAATGCTTGAAATTCTAGATGGTGGCAAGTAGTCTCTGCCCAAGAAGAACTACAGAAAAGGAAAATAACTTACATTTCCAGGTTTCCTTTTCAGCAAAACAGTAACAGTTTTACAGTAGTATACATGATCTATTAAACCCGTATAAAGTATCTACTATTATTAATGTAGCGTTCACTTTCATAGACTATTAGTTTCTAACATACTACTAATTCTCAAAGTTTGGCATTCATGGTGACATTATTCAGAAGGATAAAATATCAGGGGGGAGGATATCAACCATAATTTTTTTTCCCAGTGAACAACATTCTTTGCTTTTTGATGTCTTTAGATGAATGTATCTGGACCCAGATTCTGAAAAACAGGCTCCTTAAGTACATATTTAGGTGCCTGAATATTTAAGTACAAATTTAAAAACTGCTAACTAACTAGCAATTCCCACTGAATTAAAAAATGTCAATAAAAGCAGGATTGTGTCCAGAGCCACTATTAAATCTCTACGTTCAGCTGTAAAACTTAACTCTCCACTGTAGCTTGTACTTAGGCCTAGTCACTGTCACCACCTACAAAATGATCCTATTTTATTCATTTAAAATATTTTGTTTATTTGATTATTTGATTATTTATTTGGTCAAATGTGGAGAAAATCCATTCATATCAAGCACAATAATTTGTGCCTAGCCTGTTTCGGTATCTATTAGAAGGCAGAAAAAATTGCACATATCTAAAGGATGTCTGAAATAATTTCATTTTATAATAACTAAATTGTAAATGATTCTGGGCACGTCCACATGTTCATTAATGCACAATAGTTACTCTGCATTAAGTTTAATGCTTGGATAGCCAAGTACTAAATCAATGTGCAGTAACTCACACTACTGCGCAGTAGTGCTAGCTCATGGATTTTTAGTGACGCTTACTGCACAGTGGCAAAATACTACTGTACAGTAGTGTATTAGCGTGGTTTTTGCCCAGCATGCTACTGTGCAGTGTTATTAGGCTACTGCAGGTTAGCGTCTCGTGTAGATGCATCCACTGTGTATGCATTTAACTTCCTTAAGGTAAGATTGTATTTTTATAATTCACGTTGACTTCATATTTAGTGTTCTTAAGGCAATACTGTGCCCTTAGGCATGTCTCTATGTAAGAAGTAGTACTTGAGCTACCCCACAAGGAGGAACTGTCTGAGGTATAATTGCTACAGCTTTTTTTGCTGGAGATAGGAGAGTGTGCTGCATTGGTTATGTACAAGCTTCAAGATTCTCTTGTTGGTTCCTGGGGAGGAGGAAGCACCAGTGCAGTGGATAAGTTTTGCTGTGCTGAGAAATTCAAGCCCAAGATCTGGAAAGCTATCAGTGACTGAAGTAGGAACAAGAGTTCCCTCTGAAGTAGGAACAAGAGGGAACTCTATCCGTTTTGCAGTTACTAGACAGTTAAATGCAGTGACGGGTTTACACTTTGGACACAATAACTTGTTATTCTTATGACTTTGCAGCTACCAGAGGGCCTGACATTTGGGAGCGACAGGAAAGGAATGAAAGGACATACGATGTACAGGAGACCAGACATCAGATGAATTAACCGATGCTACTCAGCCAATTAATGTTAATCTTTCCAGTTTGAAAGATTTGGAGCTAGGCTCTAATCTCAGCCAACCTGCTGTAATATGCATTAATGTACATTAACTCCACTCGGGACACAGGCAAATACTCTGTTTTATACTGGGGTAGCTGAGAACAGGACATGACATCTCTCTCTCAATTACAAATTCCATTTTCCATGAGAGGTAAACATTATAATTATGTTAAACTTAGCTAATTTAACATTTTAGTTTAAAATGATTCTTTGCCCATATTTTGCCCAGTGCTCTGCATTATGTGATGTCCCATTTCTTTTAACAGGGTCACATGAATAAAACAAGATAAAAATCTTTTAGCCTCCAGCCATACTGCCATTTGTTGTGATCATGTCAAATCTCATAAAATAAGAAAGACTAGATCTTGCCAGTAATTATAATGGAGGCCTCAAAGAAAAGAGGCATATGTGGAATGTACAGAAAGTATATACATATGGATATATTTGCATATTACATTCAAGCCCTCCTAGAAAAATATTAACATAGCAAAAGTCAAATGCAAAAGGTAGGAAATGCTAGAAATAAGGTCACTTGTGAAAATTTAATGCATGCTCTTGTGTGTAACCATTATGATGCAGTCTTTAATAATGTTATTACCAGGGATCCTGGTTTTCTGTGATAAAAACTTGCAAATTCTCTGATAAAAACCCCAAAATCTGCAGTTAAAATGAAATGCCACTATATATATGGGTATCAATTGAACATAGTGTTTGATTTATATATTTACAATTTTAAAGCAATTTTGAAGCCTACCAGTGCCAATCACTATAGTAAAATACATTTGAAGTACCTATAAATTTTGGTATTTGATTTTGGGTTTTTTATCATGGAAAATCAGATCCCCCTGTCTCCTTAGCTATCAAGGTCACAGGTCCAGGCCCCTCACTCCCAAGTTATAGTCTTTCGGTCCTGCTGGTGCCCCTCACAGCCCTGTTGGTGACCCTCACCACCCCCCCCCTGCCCCCCGAGGGGGGCTCCAGCTACCAGGGCTACTGTGCCAGAGACCCAAGCCCACAGCCTCCTGCCCTGCACAACAGTGCCCAAGCCCCAGCTACCACCTGCAGCAGGTGGCAGCTGCTGCAGCTCAAGCGTGGAGCCCAGCTCCCCACACCATTAACAGCACAGCCAGAGCAGAGCCCATGGAGGAGGCAGGTGTGGGTTGTGGGCTTGGGTAGGTAGGACTGGCTCTCTGCCACTGTGTGCACTCCTGGGTGGGCAGGGGGGAACTGTGTCCCCCTAATCTGTGTGGCGTCAGGCTGCCTGCTGGGTGGCTCCAGCTCCCTGCCCTGTTGCCCTTCCCCTGGGGCCTCCACGGGGAGGGACAGGGCAGACTGGGGCTGGCTGCATGGGGAAGCTCATTGCTGCTGCTGTGAGGCCCAGGCCACCCTGGTGAGGCACCCCTGCCCAGCCCGGAGCAGTGAGGGGCAAAACCCTGCGCAACCTCCCCCCACTGCTGCCAGGTGGGCAAGGGATGCATTGCCAGGGCAGTGCAGGGCTCACAATGGTGGCAACAACCTTCCCTGCCCAGCCCCGCCGTGCCACACTGGGTCCCACCTGCTGGGCTGCGGAAGCCCCAGGGGAGGGCACCAAGGTTGGGAGCCTGAGCCCACAGCAGGCAGCACCTGCCCCCACCCCACACACAGATCTGGGGGGCATGCACATGTACATGGTGCCCCCTGCCCCATGCACATGGTGCCCAAGGGGTGGCATTCTGTTTACATGTGATCATCCAAGTGGCAGTTTGTTAGTTATCTAAATGACATTTTAGGCACTTATGTGTATGTGTATGTAACCCTGCACATGTAGATAGCTCCATGTGTGCTTACCTCTGACCACATCCAGGAAACACAATGGTGAAGGAGGAGATTCTTATGCTTTAGCTTCACTAGTTGAATGGTTGGGGCACTCACCTGGGAAGTCAGAGACCCCAGCTGGAGGGCGCCTTTTACCAAGAGGAGGTTTGAACCTGTAGCTCTTTGATTTCCTAAGACAGCAGTCTGACCAGCAGGTCATAGGTCAGGTTTTATCCAAGCTGCGCTCCAGCATTCCTTCGGAAGCTGAGGCACTGCCTCTAGCATTTACTAGAAACTGGAAAAAGATGGAAAGCAGCGCAGCAGGGAAGTTTTCTGCCTTAATGGGTGCATCTTCATGTGGATATTAATGCAACAGAATAAACTCTAGTGCACTGTGTGCTGGAGTTTATTACTCCTGGGTGTGGTGTTTACATGTGTGCCTGGGACCACAGCACATTGAGCTGGGACAGCACAGCCTCCACTGGCAGGGGACCGGGGGCCTCAGCCTGCCAGCCCAGGGCTTCTCTAACCCGGCTCAACATGGTGCAGAGGGGCTGGCTGGGGCATGACGATGCCATGGTGCAGGGCTACCTGGCAGGCAGTCCTGCACTGTAGCACCCTTGTGCCCCAGCCGTTTTCAGTCAGCATCTACACATGTTACAATGGAATAAATAACTCTGCCATAGGATAGTACTTGTATCAGACACTACTAACCTATGGCGGAGTTAATTAGTTTACTCTGGTCTACTGGCTCTGCATGTGTAGACAGAGACTTTTTACCAAGGAGCTAATTAGTTAGCTCCACAGTAAATGTCTCGTGTAGATGCTCCCACTGAGTACAAGGCTTTAGGCTACAGCCCAGCCCACCCTCCATTACAGGACAGTAGCCATCTCACTAAGCCACATACCTTGCTTTCTTCCTCCTGGTTCCCACATCTCTCTCTCTCATGGCTGCTCAGGGGATCAGCTTCAAAAGGAGTACCACAGAAAGTTTTGGATAGGACTTGTGCTGTGACATAGCTGTTAAAGCACTGTGCTGTGATGTCAGAAATACAGGTTCAAAATCTCTCTGGGCAAGGGAGGGAGAGGGAGAGGGGGAGGGGACTAGTACTAGGGTCTTTAGTTTTCCTGGTAAGTGCCCTAACTACTCAAACACTGAGGATGAAATACAGCTACCATCTTCTCACAGGCATGTTCACATCCAGTGTGTAGTCAACTGAGCATGTTCAGTCTACACGCATTGGGTGCCCACACACATACACATCCATACCACCAAAAAACAGAATAGCTACCTGAATGCACCAGTGCATGCACTTCAACTAACAAACTGCCACTTGAACACAGAATATGTCACCCAAGATGTCTGGTACTTGGCGGATGAGTCACCACTGTGAAATAAAAGATGCTGTCTGTAGGATTATGCCTCATTTTTTGGAGAAGTTGGAAAGTATGTAATGAATGAGGCAAAAATGGCAGAGAAAGGATGTTGTAAAGTTTAAATAGCTGAATGCAAATTGAATTCTACCCCTCTTCCCCCAGACAGGCACACATGATGCTGAACAAGTCACATGATTTTTTACAGGTGAGCTTGAGCTTGCTTATTTTGGGGTGTTCAATCTGAGACACCAAGATCAGATTTGCAGATAACCTGCTATGTCTTTATCAGATCCCTTAATCTCTTATGTGCTATTTTCAAGTTTCTCCAGTAATTTCTGGTGTTTCCAGATCCCTCATACAGCTCAGTGAGATGGCTACTGTCCTGTAATAGAGGAGGGCCTGTGGTCTAGCCTGAAGCCTTGTACTCAGTGGGTGCCTCTATACATGCCATTTACATGCAGCAATAAACTGTGGAGTTTATTACAATAAACTCTGCAGTTTATTGCTCCAGGAAGTTCCTGGTGTGTGGTTTACAAGTGTGCCTGGACCACAGCACATTGAGCTGAGTTGTCCAGCCAGCTGGCTCAGCGTCTACATGTGTGCTGCTCTGCATGAAAAAATACAAGTCCTACCCTGCTGTAGGGTTTATTAGTTTCGTGTGCCCTAGTAGGGGTGCACATATAGACACTGAGACATTTACTGCACAGTTAGTCAACCATGCAGTAAACGTCTCATGTAGACACGTCCAATAAGGAAGAAACTTCCCCACTGCACTGCCTTCCACTTGTTTATTCCAATGCCTAGTAGCAGTGGCTCAGCTTCAAAGGGAATGTTAGAAAATGATTCAGATAAAGCCTGACCTCTGGCCTGGTGGTCAGACTGTTGTCCTCAGAAATCAAAAGAAGAAACATTTGAGGAACTACGAGATCAGGCTGCACAGATGCATTTTCAGGTTCTCATCCTGAGTTGCCCTTTGAATTTTCTCTTGTGACTCCTTTGGTGTTCTCCCATTTTTACAGCTCCAGTAATCAAACCATCATATACCTCTTGCTTGCCATATTGCAGTTAACAAACAAACAAACATGTTCAAAACTCTTTACATGACAAGAATGTCATACAGAAAATTAATGCATAAGAACAGATGGTACAGACCACTAAATGTTATCATGTTCTGCTTTATCTCACACTATCCACAGGCTTATTTATTACAAAACTCAATGGCCAGATTGATTTATTGGTTTTATTTGTTAATTAACTATTACAAGCAAAGAACAAAATAAAATGGCAAAAGAGACTGGGGGAGCCCTCTTTTAAAGTTAGGCATTAATAATAATTATAATAATAATAATATTTTTTACACTGTGTACTTTGATTATAATATGATTGCCTTAAAGGACACAGTACCTAACAGGCAAAAATAATGAAATTTCAAGAGCACAAACTAGTCAGTACTTAAAACTGCCCCACTCAGTCAGCAGTGTAAATAAAAAAATGTACCAAAGGGACACCAAAGATTTTCTGAAATTATTTGTGTTTCATTTCCCCGTGTGGTAGGTGTAACACTCATATTTTATTTTCCCTACTTACAACAGAGTTATGTTTGCTTTTACTCCTTTTGTCACTTATTATTGGATTTTTTTGCTCTCTCTCAGAAGTTCCAGCTGAAAAGGAAGAAACAGAAGTGAGTCAGTGTACAGATAAATATAGTAGCTTTAAAAAAGGATAGGCAAAGAAGTTGAAGGGAGAGAAAAAGCGCAATGTACTCTGTGAAAATGAAAAGAACTGGTAAAGAGGGATATTAGATGATGTTGGAAAAGAAAAGAAAAACAATGAGGGAAATGAAAGAGAAAAAAAAATGAGGTGCCCAGTATTGCTTGTACCTATACTAAAATAATGTCCAAATTTTTGTCATCTTTCTAAAAGAATGGGCTTCACCTAAAATATGAAGTAAAAATGAAGTTCTGCATTATCTCTGCAATTAAACTACAAAAAGCCAAGATTTAAACATCTGTAAATAATTTTATGCTTATATATATCAAACATTCATTTTTCAAAAGCTATTTTTGCAGATCCCTGTCCAAGAAATGCAAATTTTTCTTTGTCTTCAAGGATGACTTTTGCTCATGCATAATTTATTTATTGGTAATTTAGCTAATTTCCTATCCTTTATCTTTCTGCATAGTTATACTAGCTGATCCTGGAGCCCCAGAGCTATGTTGACTAATGCTGTAGTTATTGCACATTTTGTTACCCATTTTAAAAGAGGACTGGGCCTAAAAAAGTGTACCTGAAAAGAGAATATTTTAAATTTTGAAACAGTTTTGTAGTAAGTAGGGAGTCCTACTATCTCTGCCCACGTAAGACTCAGTCATACAAGCTGCTGAATCACTGATTTACATGTAAAAATACAAAGCGCTGGTCCTAGACCACTTAGTGTTTGCTTAGTATCTGCACAGGAAAGTGTCTGCACATTGAAGGGGAATGTGCACACTTGCTTGAACAGTATGAAAACACTTTGAGTTCACTGATACCAGCATCAGTAGAATGGGGGGAATGCAGTCAGGGCAAGGTGGATATACAATGGACCTTGGGTGACACCATAGATAGATGCTTAAATTCAATCCAGTGCATACAGATGAAGGGTGTGATGGCAGTCTTTGTATTTGCTTATTTCTATCCCAGACAGGTGTTTGATGGTACAGCTGGAAATATAGGGATTGTGAGAAATTGCATTGAATCACCAGTGGGACTGCTAAGCATAGCATAGTCCAGATGGCTAACAAGAACATTAGGTTCACCATCTTTCATATGGCACTGAACAGCTGATTGTAAAAAATGATATTTCTTGGGAATCTTTTGTATCAGTAGGCAAGGTGCAGAATTGCTCAGGTATGCCATATTGTCAGTTACTTTTAAGGCAGCTTTTGAATTCACTTCAATGAGGTTTTATTGCTAGATAGCAGGAGCATATGAAAAATTAAAAAATAGCCACTAGGCACATCATTTGCATGCAATGAGTTGAATTTAAACATCTATGCCTTGGCTGTGACTTTAGTTAGGCCCCCGTCCCTTCTCTTTCAATTTAATTCATGCATTGCTGGTGACAAGCATGGTTCCTTTTGTTGAGTATTGTGCACACTTCCACATACCAGATTGTAAAATCTATGCATTAGATGCTAATCTCTCTCACTTAAGCTCTTCACTTATCTTTCAGTAGCATTCTGAAGTCTGTAGGGCCAGGACCTCTTAGAAGAAGGGCCAGAAGCAGTTCCTATTAGGATACATCCCATGTGTTACTCAGTCCTTCTTAACCTACCCTGGACATCGTGTTCTTGCCAGACCACACACAGGATTTACCTCCAACAATTTAGTTCTCATAATCAGAGTATGAGCAGAAAATCACCATTCTGGGCACCTTTTGGTGAATCAGCTGTCCTCTTCCCTGACTTTTACCTACACTCTGTATGATCAAGTCTTTATAGACTTGAGAGTTCATTTTCTCAATATTTATGATCATGCCTAGACTGAGAAGTTAAGTCTTATGATTTTGGAGCTTTTTTCTCTCATAGAATGCAATACAGCATTGTGCATATATACCTTTAAGTCAAACTGAACAATGCCGTTTCAGTAAGTGTTTAAGTATGGATTTGCACAATGATATTTTGGCTGTTACACTGTATCAAATAAATATGTACTTTAAAAGTGAAAACATGCACAAATACATATTTACCTGCTACAAAAACAACTGCAATCCAATTTATAAATAATATCTACTGCAACTCATAAAATATGTATTCCAAATACTATATCTATCCAGGTTCCTGATGGGATGCAGATCCATCACTCAGAATTTAGGTGATTTCTTGGACAGTGGTACATGCTCTTACATTAAATAATTTATTTTATTTTTATTTTTCAGAAAGAAACACATGCACAAACTTATAAAAAAATAAGCAGCAATGGCAATATAACAACAACAAAAGGAAATTCTAATTTAGGCCTTGATCCTACAAATAGGAATGTTAGTGGGACCTACTTATTTGCTTTCAAGCTGAATACTGCTAAATCTATAGGATTGGGCTTAACTCCTTAGCTCATTGGACCATATTTCTCCGTGCAGTGCTTAATCCTTACAGGGACCGAATGTAAGAAAATCAAGAAAATATATTTTATACATGCTGAATTTCCAGATTATAGCACAACTATGACAATGTTGACTGAGTTTGTCACTATGTAAATCACTGTTGTTTGATGTGTTAGTTACATTATAAACCATTTTTATTTCCTAGGGGTTTTCAATATCCCTAAGGATCCCTTAATATTTCTCCATTTATAGCTCCCTCAGAGTTCTGAGATCTACAGTCCCAGTGCTGAAAGCCAAACTCAGTCATAAAAGAGCAGCTGGGAGCCGTATGAAAAGCCAGAACAAATTTAAAACCAAAAATAAAGAGAAAGAAACCCAAAGAAGCATGTTTTATTTTATATTGTTAAACTCTAGCCATTATTCTTTCTTATGGAGAGCTACAATTTTAAAACAAGTTGAGAACAAAAAAGAAACAGAAAGGGAGAGTTTTATTTTTTATCCACCAAAACACTAGTGTAGAGGTATAGGACTGGAAGGACAGAAAATTTGTGGGGAAAATGGACTTAACATATGATAAGGAAGGGCTGAGTTAGGAGAGGAAGATGCAGGGATGATGCTGTCACTCTTGAATTCAGAAAATCATCATTGTACTGATCAAGGCAGTAATTTTCTTTTTGAGTAGTTATCTTATTGTTCTTTTGCATCCTGATTGGCTATGTGGATGTTTTCCCATAAAATAACTGGTGTTTAAATTGAACCCACACAGAATAATATGGCAATGGAAAAAGTAGAACAGCATGAGCATAGTGGAACATTGTTACTACTATTGCTTATGTGTCAGGGGAAAATAGTTGATCTAAAAAAATTGACTAAAATGAAGAAATAAAAAGTTTGGGAAAATCAGAAGGGTTGGAAAGAAGATAACTGAACAAAAGAGAATACAGGAACCACTTTCTCATTTTGGCCTCCAGTCTGACTTGGATATTTCTTCTGCACTTATTCCTATCGGTATCTTCTATTCTAACTTACAGTTCTTTCCTTTCCTGACATCTGAATTCTGAGATGCGAACGAAGGAAAACACTGGTATAAGAGTTGTCTGGCTTGCAGAGTCCTTTTCAATGTATTGTTTGTGGAGGCACTAATAGCCCTGGACACATTGATTCCACAGAGATATCTTTCCCCACAAGCCTCCCCTGCTGCAGGCAATACCCACTTGCCTACATGAACCAAATACTCAGTGAGATTTGTTAGTTTTTGACATGGCATTTTGTTTTCCCATGAAACCAAAATTATTTTGGTCCATTCATTTAGAATCCCAAGGAGCACATCTACACATTCATTAATGCCCCGCAATTACAGTGCATTAAGTTTAGTACCTGTAATGCCAGATACTAACTTATGGTGCTGCAATCAGCACTACTGCACATTAGCAGAAACGGTCTTGTTCTGACGTTAATGCACAGTAGACTAAAATTACTGCACATTAGTGCACTGGCACAGGTTTTGCCTGCCATGCTAATGTGCAGTAGATTTAGTCTACTGCACTGGACGCACCTCGTGTATATGCTCCCTTAACATGGAGAATCTGCAGCGAGACTCACTGAAAAGTTACAGAGGCTTCACACTACCGTGCTGAAATGGTCACATCCTTCACTGGGCTACCAGTTAGAGACTGGAAAGCTGCTCCTCCTCCCAGCAGCGAGCAACTGCAGGGTTTGCGGATGAAGAGGGAATGAGGAAGGCCGAGCTGGAACAGCGATGATGAAAGAACGACCCCAGGCTTGCCTTTGGGCTGTGCTTTTCTGGGTTGTTTCTTGTGCAGGGTGCAACAGGGCTGTCCAGCCCCCAAGCCTAAGTCGTCCTTGGTCGCTGCGGGGGCGGATCCTGTACGTGCTCTTTCACAGGAGGGGGCACCCGCATGAAGTGACCAGCTCCTCTCCCCGGAGTTAACTCGGGGGACCCAGAGGGTGAAGCGCCGCTGCTTTTCTGCCGGGAACTTCCTTCCTGACAGCAGCAGACCCACCTGTCCCCGGGGGGCAGGGCAGGGCAGGGCAGGGCAGGGGCGCAGGGCACCCGAGCAGAGTAGGCGGAGAAAGGGTCCGGCGCGAGGGTGTTTTTCGCGGAGCAGCCCGGGGCGCGGGGCGCAGCCCGCAGCCCAGCCCCGGCTCGCGAGCGCCCCTGGCGCCGGGGCAGCGGTGGTAGGGGGAGCGCCAGGGACGAGAGCTCTGCAGCCGGCCCCGCGGGACGGGCACAGCCCCAGCCCCAGCCCCAGCCCCGCACCTCTGCCTGCCCCCGGCG
>NW_005842004.1:2093206-2116792 GCF_000455745.1 Alligator sinensis
GCCGCGCAAGTGAGTCGGGCTCCTCCGGTGGGGTTAACTCCTTCCCCCCCTGCCTGCGAGTCAGCCTGGCTGCCGCGCGTCACGTGCCCGCCGCCTGAGGCAGCGACCGGAGCGAGGGGAGGGGAAAAAATAGAAAGAGGAGGAAAAAAAAAAAAGAAAGAAAGAAAAAAAAAGAAAAAGCGCCTCATTCCTTCCTCCACCGCCATACTGTATTTTGTAGTAACTCATTTTTATTCCTCCCTTTTACTCCCGCTCGGTGAGTACCTTTCCGCCGGCATTCTTGTCCTCCCTTTTTTCCTTTTTTTTATTTTTTTTTTGTCCCGGGTTTTTTTTTTTCTTCCTTTTTTATTTTTGCTTCTTTTTTTTCTTCTTCTTCTTCTTCTTCTTCTTCTTCTTCTTCCTCTTTGATTATTGTTTCCAGGGATTTGATCCTTTTTTTGGTTTTCCTGAGGGCAAGTTTTTTGGGTTTTTTTTTTTTTTCCCTAGCATGCGATGGGGGACTAAACTGTGAGCAGACGGTGCTGCCGGGGCTGGGAGTCGGCGGGGATGGCAGGGGCCTGATCCTGGCCGGGAGGACGAGCCCGATAACGATAAGCGAGACGACTCGCCAGTCCAGAGACGGGCTCTGTCTCTAGCCAGACCTTTCTCATCTCTCTCTCTTTCTCTCTCTGTCTGTATGCAACTGGTTTTGTGGTGCACGGTATAACCTAGAAAGCATTGCTTTTTTTTCAAACAAAAAAAGAGCAAAAACAAAAGGCATGTGTCTTATAACTCCCCTTTTTATTTTTTTGCAGAGGATTTTTTTTTTTAAATCCCTGATGGGATTTGAAATTTTGGTGTTGTTTTTCATCTTCTTGGGGTTTTACTAATATTGTTTGGTGTGTTTTTTTTTTTTTTTTTTTTTTTTTCGGTGGGGAATTGCAAATGCGTTTTACAAGCCGTGTTTACCAAGAGTTTGTGATCTTGCAAAAAAAAAAAAAAAAAAATTCACCGGGTGCAAGATGCTCGTTTTGTTGCTTTTTGCTGTGGTTTCCCCCTTTTGCCCCTCGGTGCAGTCAGCAACGTTTTCCCCCCCCCCCCCCCCTTCTTCTTCTGCTTTTGATGCCCGTTTATAACGTGAAACTTTTCTTGCAGCTCGTGGCAGTTGATCCTTTTTAAATACTTTTTTTTTCCTCCTCCTTAAAACCAACCGAAAGAGAGAGAGAGAAAAAAAATCCAAGCCAATGATGGTTTACTTTTGCACATTTGACTTCTTCATTCTTTTACCTGCGTAATCTTATAATGCTTGTGATTGCCATGATGATGATGCTGGTGCTAGATAGATACATATATACCAATAAATACATTTTCAAATGGTGGCAGTGGAAGGTTTTCCTGGAGAATGAAGTGCGGTTTGGTTTCCTTGTCAACGGAAGATGAAGTGAACAACTGAGCATCTCCCCAGTGCAGGTACTTCATCTCCTTGGAGGCGTTTCCACTCTTTGAAAATTATATTACGAGATTTTTTTGTAATATATATATATATATATATATCTCAATCTCTCCGGATTCGCAGCTAAAGGTATTCCCGCAGTAAAAGGAAGATGAAACTAAATCCGTGTCTGCCGCCTGATCGCGTGGATGCTTGCAAAATATTGCACTGATTGAGCTCAGGTCGGTTGAAGCTGCCAGTGGTGGTTTCTCTACTGTACTGTATAGCAGGGTGGCTGGGGGGGCCACGACCCGCAATGAAACCTGGTGGTGAGAGGGGACACTTCGAGGGCTTAAAAATAAGAGGAGTGGATTGCGAGTAAGAAATATGATGTGTGTGGGGGTGTAGAAAATGCCCACTACAAAGTCTTAGGTGGCTGGGAGAGAAGCAGCAGAGCAGGAGCCCTGCGAGAGGCTGGCTCATTGCCAGACATACTCCATATCCTGAAGGAGATTTCCAACTTCTGTTCCTCCTATTCAGGAATGAACAAGGCAGCAGATCGGCTCTTGTCAGGCTTGGCTCATTGGGATGGAGATTAATTAGGAGCCGCTCTTTGTTTTCAGGTGTTTCGTTTTGTTTGGATGATTATTAATGTTACTTGCCTGCCAGGGATGGGAAACGGTGACTTCGCGTGACGGTCACTGAGAGTTCAGAATTGGGGAAGAAACTGTTACTTCCCATTAAGAGCATGTAACTGCTTTGCAGTGCCTAAGACGCTCCCTGATTTAGAGGCAGGGTATTGGATCACTAAAATACGATTTGGAGAGATTTTTCCAACTGAGGTGTGTGGTGATTTCCCTCTTCCCTCCCAAGGAAGTGATTTGTTAAAGTTGAAGTACTGATTGTTTCAATCTGCAGTGTTCTCTGTGTTTACTTTTATGCTGATGGGACTGTTTAAAGCATTTGTGTGTAGACAATTTTCAGAGATTTATAACACCCTTCTAAAAATATACTCTGCATTCAGCCATAACAAGGAAACTATCTTCTGAGAAACAGTTTACCTCCCTCCCTCCCCAGATGTAAGCTAACCTTTTGTCAGTTTTGAATTGATGGGAATACAGGGGCATTTGGAAGCTAAAGGCTTCAGATACTGTATTCTTCTAACTACTTTGCTCTTTGAAATTGGGAAGTTTGTATACCAAGTGTGATGCAGAGTCATTTTGCTGAGTATGTGGAGCAACAAAGTCCACTGACCTCGGCTATCTCTGTAGAAATGTAGTGATTATACAGGGATGGTATCCTTTTTCTACAAAAGTGTAATAAACATACTTAGTAAAAAGATGTATTTTGCATGCATGGCATCTGCATTGACATGATGGACTACCTTTGACAATATATTGAGCTAATAATCCATGTTTCAAGAAGCCACTATCTAGATATTTATCTGATAGATGATGAGTTCTTTGGAGTACTTACAATCTGTTGGTGCAATAATCCACATTTAAGAAGTTTCAGACTGCTTATATTTTCATAATGGAGATGGAGAGAAATACATGAATATAAATAGTGATCAGAATGCTATCTTCTGTTGCTTCCTTTTCTTTTTAAATTACAGGGTTTTTTTTCTTGAAACTAAGGAGAGTGGACAGTTAGCCAGGCATTTTTAGTATTGTGTAGATGTTTAAACAAATACATTAGGCAAGCAGTTTCCAGCTGACTTCCCTTTGGTCCATGGCTTGCCTTGCCTTTTTTCAGTGTTGCAGGTGTGTTGTATGAGTAATTTGGATAGTAGATAGTTGCTGACTCTAAGCCAAATCTTGCTCACTTTATCTTGGCTTGAAGTCCAAGATAATAAGTGTTAGACTTGCACTACTCTTGGGCACCTTTTTATACGTTCATGAGTCAGGAGTTTATATGTACATTTATATGAACTTTTCCATGTGTACAAGTTGGGGTTAAATTATTTTGCATATACAGCTTGACTGTTTCCAAGGCAGCCTATGTGTTTTTAAAAATTTGGGCCACCAGGCCTTATTTTATAAGGAGAACACTATTTAACTCTCTACATCCTGCAGTGTCTTGATAGGATTTGAGTTACGAAAGGTTTGTCAGCTTCAATGTGGAATTTCCAAGCATGTACTGCTTTACGTCATAAATGACATTTTTTGAAATCACATTTGAAAAGCCAGAAGCTTTGTCCACAAGTAGGGGTTGCCTTATTGTGGGTTTTAGGATAATGAATTATATAAGTATTACACTGGAAATGACTAAAATGCCTACCTGCTGAATTGGGGTATTATTTTTACTACAGCATTTGCTGCATTCTGTATGTATAAAAAAAGAAAACCACTGAGTGGGAAATCATTGTATTTCTGTAGTAAATTTTACTTTTGTTAATGATAAGTGTCCAGATTTTAATAGTGCCTTTATATTTTAAAGTCTTCTTCTGATCAAGAGAAGTGAGCAAGTTAATATGCTTGTACAGAGATCTCTAAACTGAAAGCCCTGGCAAGTAACTGTTTTTCCATTAAATATTCAGTCCTTGCTAACAGTTGGATGAAAGTCTGACAAATGAGTGGCCTGACTACAAGGTACTAAATGCCCTCACTCAAAAAAAAGTTGTAAACAAGCAAGACACAGGATATTAAGCACCCTAGTGTCCCCAAAGAGATGATGAAAGGGACTCTCAGCCTTTTCTGATATAAGAACTCAGGATTGGAAAGGACCTCAAAGGTCATCAGATCTAGTCCCCTGCTACACCATGCCATATAATTCTGTTAAAAAATCCATCAGTCTCCACCTTAAAATTGTTTGCCCTTACTGTTTATGTTGGAAAATTGTTCCTGAATCTCCTGCCTCTGGTGGCTAGAAACCTTTTACTAATTTCCAGCCAATTTTTTTTATCCTGGCCAGTTATGCCCATTTGTTCTTGTGTCAACATTATACTTATAGTCTGTTCTCCCTCCCCAGTCTTTGTCCCACTGATGCATTTCTAGAAAACAATCATATCCCTTCACAGCCTTAATTTTGATAGGCAAGATACATCACTTGCCTGGCCAGTACAGTGTAGAGAAGCCATCCAGACAAGCTAGCTTGGTACCGGACAGATGCATTCAGGCGGCTCTCCTTCTAGGGTAATTAACCATTTTTCCTAGTTGCAAAGATGGTCATATTTTTTTTAACTCAGACTGGATTTGATATCACTATATGGCACTACACTGTTTACCATAGACAAACGCTTAGTTGTTTTGCATGAGAGGCTCTCTGTTCTGCTGATAATCACACTGACTCTTCTTTAGATCTTTTCTAGTTTGAATTAATCTTTCTTGAACAGATGCTCTCTTATAAATATATTTGGGAACAAACACAAAGGGGGAGGGAGCCCTCTTTTACACTAAATGGTAACATCCCAAGTGGGAGTTTTTTCCCCTGTAAATCTCTAAGATTCTCTAGCCAGCCCTTCTTTGTCATACAAACTAGCCATGGCCACTGGGCTGCTGACAGACGTGGAAAAAAAATCACTTTACTGGAAGAAGCAGCACATTAGTTCAATGGTGCTCTTCAGCATCTGTATAGATCAGGTGCTTCAGCTGGGCTTTTTGGTGCTTTTATCTAAAGCTGATTCAATCAACTACTGGCTATTAGCCAGTACATGTTAATAGTGTCCTTCTGATTAGAATCAATGTGAAAGTTTGTTACAGTATATTTGAGAACTTTTTTTTTCTAATTTAGGGTTTTCTCCCAAGGTGCTTATTTTCTAGCTTTTCATTCTTTTAAAGCATTACCCTAAAACCAGTACATTGTATCAGCCATTAACAGTGTCCTTCTGCCTCAAAGCAAAATGTCTTCCATTTTATTCAGTCCTACATTCTAAAAGTTCACAAAGTGAAGAGAATAAGGCTATTTAAATTGTGTCTGACTTAAGGGACCTAATTCAGCCCTCATATGCATTGGCCTCAATAGGAGATGTACTTCTCTGCCCAGGGATACAGCTGATTCCTTTATGTTTTTAATGACTGTTGATATTTCTGAAACTAGGCTGAAAATCGCCTATTTCTTGATGGAAAACTATGATGCATGTGACCCTGGCAATATAGGAGCCTAATGGAATACAGAAACAGCTTCTATCTTGATTTAACCTAGTTCTAACTGGTAAAAGAAAACAAAACATACAATCATGAACATTATGGCAGAAACTTGTTCAGTGCTGACATTCTTTTACTAATTTTGCACAACCACTAAAGTAAGCTAGTTGCCTTGGTTTAGGATCACTGTTTTGTTCTTTTAGTTGTTAGTCTGTAGGCAATGTAAAGAACATTCTTTTTCAATGTGTCCAGAGAGAGACCAAAAAATGACAACAATGAGATCTTAGAATATATTCACTGTGATAAATGCTTATTGCTATACAACACTTCTTCCTGCTGAGGCAGAATTAAATGAGCTTAGTTTATCTATGAGAAAGTTCAGCACCACCGTTTTGTGCATGGAAGGACTTGTGGAAGAAGTAGCATCTACAGTGGGAAATTTTTAAAATCAGTGAGAATTTACCAAAGAAATCAAAAGCATCAGAGGAAAAAGAGGAGCAAGAATGGTGAAAGGTTGAGACGGAGCTATTTTATAGACTTTAGTCTTGGGATGGCTACCATCTTTATAAAAGACCTGAGTAAAGGATGGACATTCCTTGTTTACTGCTTAGTGAATCTGTAAATAGCTAATTGCTCAGAACAGGACTGCCCTTATCCTGCAGCTGTTCAATTCACATGAGTAGCATTTGCATGAGTAGCAGGCAAGTAGTGAATTGTGTTACTGGAGTACATAAAGTTACTCACATGTGGTTTTTTTGCAAGATTGAACAATAGATAAGGTAATATTGCACACTACAGGTACTGGAAAACATTTATTGTATGAGACATCAAAATATAAGTTGATATTATAGTTAGTTTCTAAATAGAGTTGCTCTGCTTGATATTATTTGTTTATTGGCCACAGCTTTTCTAGAATTGTTTGCTTGCTTTTTGCCTGGCAAGATCATTAATGCTACTTTCTCTTTTGTTGAACACGGCCTAAATTCAATTATTTTTTAACAGATGTACCATTTTGACAAATCTAATTATTTTTAGTCTAGAAACAGTTCTAGTATTATTTCAAATTTGTCTACCTTTTTTTTAATATTTCCTCATACCTTAATACAAAGGGTCATTGTATTTCATCATGACTTTCTTTCTTTTCAAAAATGTCACTTCAGTTTCAATAATGTCCTTAAACTTTTGGAAGCACACAGACATTGATCTGGGTCAGTTTTCTGAGAAGCTTTATTTTTACACAATTGCATGTGTTTTCCTGGCTATATAAATCATCTGCCAACAATTAAAACAAATAACTAACGTGATCCTTCATTTACTAAGCAAATTTCAGGTCGGTAGATAAGAATGAGTTTTTTGTTATCACTGATAGTATGGTACAGTAACATATATATACATATCAGGTGAACTGATTTCAGTCTGATTTGGAACTAATATTAAAATAACACTCAGCTACTTTGTCAACATTTTTGCTGCTAGAGACTGGCAATATTTATCAAATGTACTGAGACATCTGGACCAACATGAACCATTTGCAAACAGAAGACACTGAGGGTCAGATATCCTATACCAGTGGTCTGTTAGATATTTCAGTGGACCTACATGCTTAAGTGTGATTCTGTTTTACTTGAGTCCAGCAAAACAATTAATGCAAAATCTAAGTGAGTTTGACTCCTCACTATGTTTTTGTGACTCAGTCTTTATAGTAAGATGATGTGTTACAAAAGTAGATGTATTACTGGATTTTTAGGACTTAATCAGAGTGGCATAGAATTGCACTTACGTACCTAAGTCCACTTAGGTGCCTAATAGGCAGAATAAAAATTGGCCCCAGATGACAAAGGCAAGTGGAAAAACTGTACAGCCTTTAGTCCATGTGGTTTCATCGAGTGATAGAAACTTCTGTTACCTACAGCAAGCCATCTTCTGTTACCTAGCCTCCATCTTTGGAACATGCAGAGATCTGTGGGAAGTATGGAATAGACCTTAGGTTGCCAAAGAAGTTCAGGTCATTCCAATAGAAAGCCTCTTTGGCTGTTTTGCATTTTAGACCCATCATAATAATAGCTTGGCTTTCTACATTACCTGCTTTAAGAACCATTCTGTCTTTGCACTTCAGTGCCTAGCACAGGAGGCTCTGACCTGGTTGAAATCTAAGGGTTACTATGATAAAAGTTATAATTTCTATTCTGACTTGGCCACAAATCTTGCTGCTAAGGGATTTAAAGGGGTGGAGGTAGAACTCATACCAGTTAATGCTGACAGAGGCCTCATCATGAGGATGATAGTATATGAAGTAGCTACCATTCCCCAGGCTCTTTTCTCTAACTATCCAGACATGACCATTTCCCCAGTCTGTGGAGGCCTGGTTAAGCTATTTTTACATTGATGGACTTTTCCAGATGGTGGGGGGGACTGCTGTCACTCATTTCTACTTCCACTGAATTTTACTCAGAAGTAAGGGATGAGTCAGTGCAGTGATCTCAGTACAGCTGACACTTTGCATTAGCAAAAGTGAGGTCCTCAGAGAAAAATGGTCACAGCTCTTGGCAAGCAACAGATGAAAAAAAGGCAGCGTAGGCTGTTGCTACTATCTGAGGATTAAGGAACAATACCATATCCAATGTGACCTTGATACTAATGACCAGTCTGGTGAAAGGCAAGCCCCAATGTGCAAACATATTATATACCAACATTTTTCATATAGTTGAATTATTCTGTTAGATTTATCGACATCTCTATTAGTGGAGGCCCTGAGCTTGAATTGTGTGTGGGGTCAATATAAAGAAAATAATTGGGCAAAATCAAATATTAGTGGGAATTACTAAAGCAAGTCTGAATTTTGTCTGTAGAGTGGGTATATCATCTCATTGACACCTGAGGCAAAAATGTGTGTCAAGTTTCTGCTAGGAGCTTCACATAGATATTCAATTTCAGATGTATTAAATGAAAGAGAAAACTTGCAAACTCCCAAAAGATAGCAGCGTTATGCTTTGCAGATATCCAGTGCACAGTATATGGTATTTTTATGTTGCTTTAAAGTGTTTAGATTTACACAAATGATTTGGTGAATACCATTATGATCCTTTTTAAGTGCATGATTTGATATAGCGCTCTTTAGTGCTTACAGTTTTAAATTGGTTGTACCAATGCATACTAAATGCTCTTTTTTTCTTAGCTATAGCAATGAACTAAATCTAGAACAAAATTGAGTTAGATAAAGCTGTTTCTAAAAGACTTGGCAGTCACACAGGGCCTGATCCAAAGATACACTGAGCACTAGCATCCCTCATTAAACTTAATGAGAGTTGGGGTTATACATTGTCTCTTGAGATGAAGGAATTGATATATATTGGTGGTTCTAAACCTTCTTTTGACTCAAGGCACCCCTCATTAGACTCAAGGCACCCCTTGGAAAAGGCTAGCTCTTTGCTTTCACTCATTTTTGACTACAGAAAAATAACAGAGACATTCATTTTTCTGTTACAAAAAACTCAGAAAAACCACAACAGGGCAGAATTATTTTAACACCGTGGATTCCCATTTGAAAATCTGGGATTATCTCATGAATCGTAACACCTAATTTTTAACAGTGCATGGCACCCTGCGGCACCCTTGAAATTATCTCAAGCAACCCAGGATGCCATAGCACCCTGGTTGAGAATTACTGTTATATAGTAATTGGAGCATGATGCCTGCCCCATACCCTCTCTGTAATATAAAATTCAGTGGTAATATTGAACAAGTATTTTTGTCTGAAATGTAAGGTTTCTGAAAATGTTCTTTGCCAACAGTCACCGTAGATGCTGTGTACTACTATAGAGTTACCCTGTATGTACAACTAAAAATAAAATCTATGTAGGAAACTATGAAAGGCTACCTTGTATTATGTTTTAGTTGCCCTCAGATATGTCATCCTTACAGGCCCTATTTCTCATAGATCTTGTGGGAAACATTAAGATTCAGTCCTACATTTAGAATATTACTAGTTAAGCCAATTTTCCTCCATTGTCTAAATTGGATAAAATTAGTTCTGCCTCTTAACATGGTGGGGAAGGAAAGAGGAATAATTCTTACTATTGATTATGTTTTCCTTTTGCATGCAAAACTCCTGATTCAGTGTGAGTTCTGTAGATGTGATGGTTGAAAATTGGCTCTATGGAGGATAGTGCCCCATGATTGCATGCATATGAAGCTTATAAACAAAAGAAGTTACATGCAATGAAAAAAAGGCTTTATCATTTTTTAATGTTACCTTGTTTTTTCATGGGGGGGATAATTTTTCAGGTAACTGGAGGCTGCTGCTATTATTTTTTTAAAGTAGTGCACCTACCCCATTTTCAGAATAGCACAGTGATCTAACTTGTCAGGATTTGGATCCCAGTTTTCTGGGTAAAGTACAAAAAATATATGATATGGAGGTATGAAGATATGTAGTATAAGCATAGCCCTATTAAAAAAGCAGTAAGGGGTGCTGGTAAAAAAATAAAAAAAAAATAAAAAGAAAAATTGCAAAACCTTTTAATTGAGAATATTTTTTTTGACAATTTAAAATTCCACTTTCAATGTCTTTTCTGCAAAATGTAATTACTTAAATATTTTGATTGAAAACTGCAGTGTGTTCCACACCCATTAGCGTATGTCAGAGGCTTTATAGTGTGGATATAGAGGGTCTGCTAGCATGGAACTTACTTCAGAGACCTGGGAAAATAAGTGAAGTGCAATGATTATGAGGAGATGATTCATGCATATACAGTTTGCATACTCAAATATTCATTCACAATTTTTTTGTATTGTACTTATGAGTAGACCAAGTAAGTGCCAATAATACCCATATACTTCTCAGTGGTGTCCTTAATCCTTATTATTTTTAATATATTTGTTAAAATGTTTATAGTGATTGCAGCAGAGATGGGTTTTAGGAGAGATTTGAATGAGAACAGGCATTACAAGTTTTAGGTGTATAAGGCCATAGTAAACAGTGTGAATTGGTATGTCTGAAGCTTGATGTATCCAATATTTGAAAATATACATGGAAGGTGTTCATGTGCGCACGCGCACACACGTTTTCTGTACGAGAGGCCAGTAAGAGAGGCCTGAGTTCTGTAAGAGAGGCCATCCATAGATAGACAGACAGATGAAAAGTTATCAGAACTGAATTTTTACTCCCTCACACTAGATAATTTTATAGGTGTGTTTGAAATATCATAGACTCAGTAAATAAGTATAAATCAGGTCCTAGAAAAATATTGCTTACTAATATCATTTGGCTCAGAGGGTAGCAATGGCTCAATGTCTGGTTAGTAGCCAGTATCAAATGGAGTGCCCCAGGGATCGGTACTGGGTCTGGTTTTGTTCAATGTCTTCATCAATGACCTGGAAGCTGGCATAGAGTGCACCCTCAAAATGTTTGCAGATGACACCAAGCTGGGAGGAGTAGTAGATATGCTGGAGGGTAGGGCTAGGATTCAGAGTGACCTAGACAAACTGGAGGATTGGGCCAAAAGAAATTTAATGAAGTTCAACAAGGACAAGTGCAAAGTCCTGCAGTTAGGACAGAACAATCCAATGCACCAGTACAGGCTCAGGGCTGACTGGCTGGGTAGCAGCTCTGCAGAAAAGGACCTGGGGGTTACAGTAGACAATAAGTTGAATATGAGCCAGCACTGTGCCCTTGTTGCAAAGAAGACTAATGGTATACTTGGCTGCATTAAAAGGAGTGTTTCTAACAGGTCAAGGAAGTGATTATTCCCTTCTATTCAGCACTGGTGAGGCCACATCTGGAGTACTGTGTTCAAATTTGGGTCACCCACTACAGAAAGGATGTGGATAAATTGTAGAGAGTCCAGTGAAGAGCAACAAAAATGGTGAGGGGACTGAGGCACATGACTTGAGAGGACAGGCTGAGGGAACTTGGCTTATCTAGTCTAGAGAAGAAAAAACTGAAAGGGGCTTCAATAACCTTCAACTACCTGATGGGTGGTTCAGAAGAGGATGGAGCTAGACTGTTCTCAGTGGTGGCAGATGACAAAACAAGGAGCAATGTCTCAAGTTGCAGCAAGGGAAGTTTAGGTTAGAAATTAGGAAGAATTTTCTCACAAGGAGGAAACACTGGAACAGGTTACCTAGAGAGGTGGTGGAATCTCCATCCTTGGAGGTTTTTAAGACCCAGCTAGACAAAGCTTTGGCTTGGATGATCTAGTTGGGGCTGGGCCTGTTTTGAGCAAGGGCTTGGACTAGATGACCTCCTGAGGTCCTTCCAACCCTTATTTTCTATGATTCTGTGATCTCCAAGTCCATTGTTAAGTGTTTGATTTCCGTCGGTGCCCAATGGGGTATCATGGATATGCTTTTGGCATGATACAGTGGCATTGACATTAGTGCCTTGTATAATTTGATGTTATCATCGATTTCAGTACTATATGAATTAAATCAATTGCCGATAGTTGAAAGAACAGATAAACAGTAAAATGACATGTGACGAATAATACACTCTTGTAACTCAGATTAGAAACAATCCTGTTTGACTGTTGCTATACGGGTGTTTGCAAAATTCAGTGTAAGATTTTGGACAAAGAAGATATATAGCTATGTTTACAGAGAGCTTTATATATTGGCTGTTTGCAAATTTTTGTACGGTACCTGGACTAGTCACATTTTTCAACTGACAGGACAGTGTAATTTTACACTATACCAAAAGCAGAATCCAAGCTAATAAAATGCGTAATGCAGTATGATATGAATGAGCACAAAACAAGATCTGGTGTGTGTTCATTCCCAAAATAGCATTGTGTTACTCATATCATAAAAACATGATACAAGCAATGTGCTCTAACAGCCACATTAAAGTAGCCTGCATTGAGTCAGAAATCTGATTGAATAATAAGAACTGAGATACGTGGGATGGAGCTCATAGTACAAAAACTTTCAAATAATCATTTCATAAGTACAATGATACGCTCCAGGGAGTCTAGTTAAGATGTCATGTGCACAATTACTCTACCACTTGGTCTTCCTGTTTATTCTTCACAGTGTACCTATATTTATATCATAAGATTTTGTTCTGCTCCACCAAACTATTTCATTTGAACACCTTTCACATAAAATAGATTGACAGTAATGACGTTGTTAGTGGATTTCATAAAAACTGTGGCTCTTCTCCTTTTTTGAGTTAGTATGCATACATATATTGATGCACTCGTATTATATAGATAACTATTATCAAATATCATGCTTTAGTCACAAGTAGAGTGTGTGGCATTGGAATATAAGGAACAAATGATAGAATAAATTAACAGTATATATGTCTCAGGACTGTTAACTGAGCCACAACATAAAATATGAACCAAATTCTACCATAAGGTGCTAGAAGACCTTGATTCTGCCATCTGCTTTGCGTGAACAGATAGCAGGCTGCAAGTGGATGCAGGGATATGCAAAAAGACGTGTTGGATAAGGAGCTAAGGTTGTGATTCAGGAGGTGAGCTAATACACTGTCCTGATATAGGATACGATCATCATTCAGAGATTAAGCTAGCAAGCTTGGGATGGCACACCAGAATAGAAATTTTAAAATGGGTTCAGAAATTCCTGATCAAAAATAGTAATAAATCTTGTAAATATAAATCATAACTGGAGAGATTCAGGAGGAAGTATTTTTCACTGCCTAGCCTTATAGCATTAAAATCCAATAGAGAGAGACATTTATCAAAAAGACAAATATTATAAAAATGTTGGTTTTTATTTGACTAGATTTCTGAACCCATTTTATCTTTTCTTTGTAATTTTTTTTTTTATTTCAGACTTGCTGGACCTTCCCTCCTGCTCTGGACCTCTCCCCTGGCGTCGACACAACTCAGAAGGATGAAAGAAAAAGAAGCAATAGGAGAGGGATGGAAGAGGGGAGAGGAGTAAAAGGAGGAGGAGGGCAGCAATTGAAATGGAGAAAAATTCAGCAGCGTTTCAGTTAAGGCGCCAAATAATAGAATATTTATAAGTTCCCCTCCTACTGACCTTTTCTTCTTTTCAGTATCCTGTCTCTCCAGCATCTTAGCCTTGGTGGCTTTTATCAGCAATTTAGCCACACCTGTCTTACTGTTGATTTTTATTTCTTCCAATAAACAGAGCACAAATGAAACAAAAAAAGGGAATCAAATAAGAAACCATTAAAAAAAATCACAAACAAACACCTTTTTACACACTTAGTGGGGGTTTTTTTAAATGTGATAGTGTTACTCTGGTGAATATGGAAGTCTAATACCCTTGCATATGTAGTATCACAGTAGAAAAGGCAGCGTTCAATTGCTTTAAGGGTTGGGCTCTGGGAACCATTTTTTTTACATGGCCCTCAGTCTCAGTTTGTTCTTTATCTGGTTTCAGGAGCATTTTTATATCAGTCCCCCCACCTCCCCACCACCACCTTATTTTTACTGCAGCATCCATGGCGTGTCTGTGTTAAATTAATCTCATTTTTGCAGTTTATCATCTTGTTTACTGCTTAATAGTATGCATAGCCCCATGAAAAACAAAGGGACAAATAGTAGTAAGTATTAAGACTGGCACAGGGATCAATATTTGTACTTTACTGTTCAGGGACATCCTCCCCATTACTCTAAGGCAGCCATCAGGTCTGTCCCAACTTGGACCACAGCTTAAAGGGCCTATGTAGGCCTTTACAGTAGTACAGAATTGCTGGAGTGAGAAGGCTCCACAGGAATATCTTCTTTCATGCTAGCATGCTGTTTCATCCACAGGTCTATTCCCACCACAAATGCCTCCTGCCTAAACAAAATACCAGTGGAGCCAGAACTTGAAATCATGGATTTTTGAAAAGGGGTATTTCCTGGGTGAAGGTTTACATTTGTCCGGTAACCCCTCAGTACCAGTCTGCCTACTGGAACATGGAGCCAGCCCACAAACAACTCACAGTAGCATTTTTGTAAGAATTTTATACTGGAAGTACTCACAAGTCCTGCTGTTATATTTGAAAGAAAACCTAAACTTGGTTGTGACTGAAGTTGGGATTGTTGAAATCCAGCCTAATGGATGTTGGTGGAACAGGTCCAGAGCAGCGTGGTGAGGTCTGAAAACCTAAAGGAATCCTTTGTACCTTAATATAGATTTTTTTAATAGTGACATGTAAAAATTCCCTGAAATTTCTGTTGGTGAATTGATAAATGCTATTTACACTTGGGTAAACTTGCTCTTTTTATAGTGGTTTAAGAGTTACACTGTAAGAATTGACCGTTGCCTTGTACAAGTAATATAAGCAGTTCTTTCGAAGTCAGTGACATTATTGAAGATTGCCCATATTGTAAGATGAAGAGGAATTGATCAACAACAACCAATCCAACACCATTTAAATTTAAGGGAAAGATTGCTACTGGCCTCAATGAGAGCAGTATCTGACTCTTAATGTCTATGCACAAGCAAGAGAACCATACAGAATTGTAAAATGGTACATTAGTGTGTAAGTTTCAAATTCAGAGAACACTAAGGTATGAATCTTCATTGGCTCCACCCTAACTCCCTATTCAAGTGAAATGGAAAACTTTCATTGACCTCAGTGAATGAGGTACTGTATTGCCTAAAGGAAAGTTATGTTAATGCCTTTTTCCAGCTGGTGTGCTGCAGATATGGCACCTAAACCCTTATTTGTTGGAGCTTGTCAAAAAAAAGTTTTAAAAAATAGACCTTGGGGAATATTTTCTGATTAACTACATTTTAACATCAAAATAAAAGCAACTTGATTTTCTGAAGGTCTGGTCCCTTGAGCCTTGTCTACTGAACAATGAACACTGAAGTTGTTCAGCACCTTGAATATTGAAGCAATTTCAGTGCATTTGCATTGAAAGCAGAACTGGTTCGGAGGTCACCACCAAGAATATCATGCTGTCAATCATTTTCAGTATACATATGTCAAAATAGAATCTTTGTTCTGTTACCTTCTTGTAAGGGCCCCTCACCACCTGGTGGTCATGGTGCTTTTCTTTGTACAGTGCAACACCCACCTGGTTCATATGACTAAACCACATAAGATCATTCCATGGATAATTCTTAGGGAAAGCTATGGGCATTTTATTATTGATTTCAGTAGGAACAAGATCAGGCCTCAGTTTTCCAGTATGATAGGATGTGTGTAAATTAATATATATTGCACGTACAGGATGTGTCTACACGAGACACGTTAATGCGCATTAGCCGTATTTAATGCACATTAAAAATGGTGACATTTGGCTAATCATGCCTAAATTTGATACTTGTAAATGCAGGTATCAAATTTAATTGCAGTTAGTTAAGGTGCATTAACACATGTGTAGACTTTAGTGCCGGATTTGCCCAACCAGTAGGGGCACGTAACAGAGCTGCAGGGACTTGGCACTCATTTTAATTTTAGTACCAAGTCCCTGCATGTGTGGACACCTGCCAGAAATCGCTTAATGTGCATTAGCTTAATGCACATTAAATTTAGTCGCGCTTAAATGCACATGGAGATATGCCCATACATACGCAATACTAGGTATGTCTACACGTTCATTAATGTATCTTAGATACTGCGTATTTAGTTTAGTACTTGCTTAATAAAGGACTAACTAAATGCGCAGTACCTAGAGTTACTGCCTGGTAGCATCAGCACACGGTTATTTAATGATGCTTACTGTGCATTAGCCTAATAACACTTCCCAGTAGTCTATTAGCTCAGTTTGTGCTGTGATGCACTGCTGCACAGTGTTAATAGGCTAATGCGCAGTAAGCATCTTATGTAGACACACCCACTGTGTAGTACTTTAATAGATTGCATGAAAGATATTGGTGAATCGGTAGTTTCATAAGTGGAACAAAACAAATTAGATTCAATTTAAAAAATATGTATTCTTCTGCTTCTAATGAATGACATGCTACAGATTTTGTCCAGTATGCTGGATATAGTGAACTGTAATATGTTATTTACTAATCAGTAAAAAGAGTAAAGGACAGTGATTCAAGGGCACTTAGTACAGAGTAGTTTAACATAAGAATTAATTTCCTATTCAACAAGATGCCTAATAAGCAAACCACATTCTGTTACCAAAGGAAAAATTATATCTACTAATGATCATAATAATTAACAGCATAGAATGGTATGGATATGTTAATATGCCATAAAAGGCATACATTTACATAAATAAAAATAAATGTTTTCAATGCCTAGAATAAATGAATACATTGAGAGTCTCACATGATGAATGAAATCAGAGCAATTTATTAATATATATACACATTAATTCGTATATGCATTTATTTACACACACACACACACACACACACACACACACACACTCACTGACTGCACTTACTCAAATCCAGGAGAACAGTTTTTTTCGCCAATCAATATGAGGGGGGAAAAAGCATCATCTTGGACTGGAATACTGACTCTAGGCACATGGCAGCTCCTCTCTGGCTTTGGCCCCTGCTTTGGGGCTGGATTCGGAGCTGAACTGCTGCCTGTCCTGGGCTGAAATGGCTTGTTTGGTGGGGAAGTGGGCACATGACTGGGTGGTAGCACAGGGTAGAAAGGCAGGGTATGCGGAAGGAACTGGCAGCCTGCTTGCCCCCAGCCCCCATTTGCCTTCCCCCCTGAATCCTCCCACCCCCTGCTCCCCTCTGCTGCCCTCCCTGTACTTAGTGCTTCCTGTCAGCTGCCCCCTACCCACTTACTTTCTTCCCTGGCTCCAACCTTGACCTGGTTTGATTGGGAGCCCGCTGCTGCTTCTTCCTGGCCAGGCTGGGGGCACTGCAGGTGCTTCTGACTGCCTTGAAGTTGCAATAGAGCTGCAGCAGAAGGTAAGGGGAGGGGTGTGGTAGGCATGAGAGGAGCAAAGATTAGGATGGCAGGCTGAAAAGAGGGAGCAGTGAGTGGGAGGGCATGCACAGGCATGGGGGACAAAGGGTGGGGAGCAGGCCCAGGCATGGAGGGGCAGGCAGCAGGGAGGCATGTGGTAGGGGGTACATACTGGGGAACAGGCAGCAAGGGGAAGGTACAAGGGGGACAAAGGGCAGGGGAGCAAGGGGTAGGTACCCTCATTCTTGCTACTCCTTTCCTTGCCACAGTAGCAGTGGGAGGGAAATGTAAGAGGACCTTCCACTAATTTGATTCTATATGTGGACAATTATAACATGTATAATTGTCCATGGATAGAGTAATTATTGGGGAGGGTGAATCTTAAATTCAAAGTTAACTTAGATTTTGTTAAAGACAATGTGCATGTGCATGTATTATAATATAAACTATATTTACTTGAATCTAAGACAAAGTTTTCCCCCTCTATCAGCATGGTGGAAAAGCCCCTTGTATTATATTTACATACAACATGGGGCGAGGGGGGGAACAAGTAGCTATGACAGCTCTGACTGGCCCTGAGCCCAGGTCAGGGCCAGAGTCAGACCCACAGCAGGCTCCTGACCCCCTCCTGTCAGGGGACACCTTGGCTCCAGCTTGGTCTAGTTTCCCTCTTGGGCATGGAGCGCATGAAATCTGTCCCCTGCCTGGTCACTCAACAGTATCAACACTGGCCAATCAGCAGTGTCAACACTGTTGTGTGGCCTGGCAAGGGCTGAGCTTCCACATGCTGCGCTTTGGGAGGGAACAGAGCCCGAGCAGCATCTGACAGTAGGAAGGGGCAGAGGCTGTAGGGAGTTGAGGGGGGTGGGGGCAGGTTGGTGGTGGGGTGTACAGAAAAGCTGCAGGTGGAAGAAATGGGGGAGCAGAGGGCAAGGAGGCCACCTTACCTACCTCAGCTATCTGCTCTCCCCCTCCCCCCCCGCTACTATTTTCTCTGTTGTAGCAGTGGAAAGGGACAGATTCAAGACAACCGTCCAATAATTAGATTCGATACCTGGAAAATTATAACAAATTTATACATTTTCCATATCTAGAATTTAATTATTGGGGAGTTGTCTTAAATTCAGGGTTGCCTTAGATTAATTGCACACACACACACACACACACACACACACACACTAAGCAGTTTTACATTTCATGTGTATTGTTCCTGGAAAAAATTCAGTCAAAACAATATAGACAGTTCCACTGATGAAGCTGTTGTAAATAGGCTGTGTTACCAGTGTTAAAATTTGAATTGTCCTGGTCTGTGAGAAGCTCTAGAACCTCCACAGTTTGGAGAAGGGGCCTACAATTTTGCTGGGGTTGACCTATGTATGTGGTGTATACATCTTGCCATCTCTAGGAAAATCTTTGAAAAAATTTACATGCTTAGTAGAACCTTGCTGAAGCTTCACATTTAGAATCGGAAGATTTCATTCTTATTGAGGAAGGTTTGGATCAGATTGCAGCTGGTAATGATAATGAGGATATTTAATACTATTACTACTAATAATAATAATTCAGTCTTCTATAATTCAGTCTTCTTCAATCTTCTCTTCAGATGAGAAAATTGAGGCACATATTAGGGAAGTGATTTGTCCAGGATCTAAAATAAATGTTTTAAAGTCCCATACTAAATCTTACTTCATAAAAATGTGAGTTAACATAGTAAGGCTTCTTTTTGGTATGTCGTATCAGAACATTTTTAGGCCTCATAATATTTACCTTCATTTTAAGAGAACAAATATTAATGACGGTGAACTTGTGATAAGAGGACAGGGCAATGTTGTGTAGGGACAATGTTATGTAGCAGAAGTCTGTTAGAAAAGCAGTTAGTGGGGATGAGGAGCAGCTATTTACTCATTTTAGTATCAATCAATTAACCATGTGATAGACGAGTCACAGGCCAAAATTTTATGTATAGATCAGAGATATATGTCTGCTGTAGTGTAAAGGATCAATTCAGTATAGCTTAAGAGAGTACCAGTGTTGTAAAAATCAATTTTGCAAATTTATTATGAACCTCTCAATATTTGACATTTTACAAAAAGTCTTCAGGAGCCAAAAGGTTATGGGAGAATCTCATGGATGTGCAACTGGAGAATGAATTGCAGGTTTGAATTCTTCATCCCATAGGGCAATATTATCTAAATAGTCAGAATTTTTTTATTGGTAAAATGTAACAATATATTGCATGATTTTGGCTTTGTCAATGTTACTTTGACAGGGGATGAATTTGCAGATGGAGAAGAATGCAGAATTAATTATAAGTACTTGGGGAGTTATATATGTGCATTAAGGCCGGGTTAAGGATAAATCTTTCATTTCTTAATTAAAGGAATGTTGAGCACATAAATAGAAGCTTGCTAACATTTACGAGTTTGTTTCATATCTTTTTAAAAATTAGTTTTTTTACATAACATACTGTTTCAAAATGCAGTTCCCTATTGGTGGACTTATTTATATTACTGTAACGATAGATATTTCCATATATGAAAAGTCTGCCTATTGTTGCACCATTATGCCATAAAATGTAACTATAACAATATTGTTGAGAAACACTGACAGCATGATTTAGTGGAGGAGGATACTTCTGGAAGCCAGGCATATGTGTTTTACCACTAACTTTGTTTATTGTCTC
Organism: Alligator sinensis; assembly: GCF_000455745.1. NCBI lineage: Eukaryota > Metazoa > Chordata > Crocodylia > Alligatoridae > Alligator > Alligator sinensis. The sequence continues at coordinate 2,113,204 of NW_005842004.1, forward strand.
ACAGCATGAGTTTAGGAGGAAGTCCTTTAATGTATCTGTGCCTCAGTTTTCCTGCATGTTACAATAGACATAATACATATTTTTCTGACAACCAAGAGTTTAAGTATATCTTTGTATGGTACTTAGGCCTTTTAAGTGGAAATACTTATATTATAATAATTAATTGTATAATGTAATTTTATATGTATTTCATTAAATGCGTAGCATTCAGTTGTTCTGATATCAGCAATAACTTATGTTTAGACAAGTATAGCTCATGATATTGTACTAGCTAACAAATGCTAAGTTTTTATTAGACCCCATTACAGCAAATTTCATCTAAGAATTTTTAATCCTTTGCAAACATTGAGTAAGCTTCACAGCTGCCCTGTCATTCTATTATTGCTGTAGCACCTAGGATCTCCAGTAATGTATCAGGACAAACACACAATGGAAAGACTGTTACAACCCTGAACAGTTTACAATCTAAGAAAAGCATATTATTCACTATAAATCTAATAATTTTACAGTATAATACATTCACACAATACAATGATTACTATTTATTTAAAATACCGCATACATAGGAATATGATTATTTAGATGTGCAGAGTGCTTACTTTATCATGGAAAGCAGGGGCCTGACTAGGAACTATAGCTGTAGTTGTCCACAAAGAACAGGAGGGTGAAGAAAGGGAACATACATCCCGGGATGCTGGAGCACTGAAATTTGGGAGATTTGTCTTTGGGGAGTGCCCACACATTCATGGAACATGAGCTGGATAACATGGATCAGAGATAAATCTGCCCTTCAGTAGTGTAACTTTAGATGCTTAAAGGGTACTTAAAACTAGTTTACACATTTTAATTTGTGGACAATCCAGGGGTTAAGATCTCCATGTGCCACCAAAAGCTAATATGTAAGATAGCCCTTAGCATTCAAAAAATAAGGTTTGTACATACAAACCTTTGTGAACTCTCCCCTCTTTTTTGCATTTGCCTAACCCCCTGCCCACTTTTTCCCTTTTTTTAAACTAGTAACTTTTCTTTCTTGATGTCTGCTTTGTATTTGATAAAAGTGTTTCATAATACTTGAACTATGGTGTCATCACTGTGTATTTATTAGCCAATCATATCTTTATTTCAGTTGGAAACCCATTTTATATGTAATTACCTTCTCTGATACGCTTGAGATAAGTTCAGCCAAAACATTTTTAAAAACAGTTTATTAATAGAATAACAACAGTGGTTTTAAAAGCAGATGGAAGAGAAACTGACATCAAAAACAAGTTAAATTATGAAATTACCATAATGAAGTCTTCAGAAAAATCCTATAGACATGTTGTAGGTAAAAATTTAAATAGACATGAAACCTATTTTGATTTTTAAGTAATGGAGTGATGTAAGGTGGAAGTAGTTATTACACATTCACTGAAAGAAGATGAGCAGAAGTTACTTTGGGGATTGAGAAATATATATCACAAGTACAGATCTTGTTAGCTTAGAAAGGGACACAATAAGTTTCTTCAGCAGCAATTAATAAACTGAAATTTATTCAGAGTATGTGGTTTTGGCATATTGTTTCAGCCATCTTAAAGTGATGTTATTACCATTGTGAAGAGCCTGAAGGCCACCGAGTAGCATTGGAAATGGATGTGAATCAACAATGTGGAATATGATTTGAATTTGTCCACGAGAGTATTTGTTGTCATTGGGAAAGACCCATTGGTATAGGTTTGAGGCACAGTGACCCTGTCCAGGGTAACCTGGAATGTAAATTAATAATACAAAAATATTTCTGATTTGTTTAATGTAATATTAAGTCTTTTTTATATGAAAAGATAACAGTTTTTAGAGACAGATCTGAAATGGAACTTCTGAATGCCCAAATACCAGTAAGTGTATATATTGTAGTTATGGGCAATTGTTTACACTTGAGAGTTAAAACACAAATATTTGTTATTCAGGTGTCATTGTGAACATGTATTCTCAGAAGGGCATGGTAAAACATGGTATATTTGGCTTAAGAATGTCTTATTTAGATGTATTTAAATAGTTATGTATTTTAGATATCTAGCAACATCGATATAGATTAATGTAGATAAATAGTTAGTCATAGATGTAGATTCATGAAGATAGAGAGGTAGAGATAGATGGATGGATGCCAACTTTCCTCTGAAGGTTTCTGCATATAATATGTGGGATCCTTTATAAATACCAGTATATGATCTTATAAATATGTAAGTCACGTTTGTTACAGGAATGTTGCAGTAACCATTGAACAGTTTTCATTGTAACTCCCAAGATTCATTGTAAAACCATTACTTTATTTATGATATGTTCCATGATGAATGTCATCCTGGAGATGATTGTCTTGGAAAATTTTAGGGTGGGGGGATAGTTCAGTTGTTATTTAGACAAGGAGTGAAAATGGATTGATTTTTGTCTATTATTTAACATAACAAAAAAACCAAACTATATAAAAATATATTTTTTTAACTAGACAATTAGCCACTGAGGCTTGTACAGTTACATCAGGCAGTGAAATTGACCTTATAGGGTAATGCTTGTTATTGTTCCAAAGAGAAGGGGTTTCCCCATACAACAGTGGTTTGTATTGAAACGTATCTAGTTGAGCTCTTGTACAAAAAAGATTCTGAGGGTTCCGATTCGATTCAAAGAGATTAAAGGGTCCTCTGATTCAATTCAGATTCAGAGATTTGGCCACTGAATTGGGCCGAATCCCCACCAAATCAAATGAGGAACTAAAGCTTTGAATAGCCTTAGTAGACAGTGCAGGCTTTAAGACAGTCTTTTATACACCATGAAAAGGCTACAGAGGCTATGCTTAGAAATATGACTGATGTGCTTAAGCACTAGCTAACTACAGTACCACTTTGGTTATGTAAGTTCAAACTCAACCCTCTCCTTCCACTGCTAGTGTCTGCTTTGTCTGCTTCTGGATATTCTGTAAGCAACAACATCCTGGGAGTAGGGGGCCACAACAGTCCTGGGAGTAGGGGGGAGGCACGTGCACCCTCAGGAGGCCTCAAGTTCCTCTACACCAATGCTCGTAGTATGGGCAGCAAGCAGGAGGAACTGTGCCTCTTGATTGTGAGTAAGAATCCAGACTTAGTAGGGCTCACAGAAACCTGGTGGGACCTTACCCACGACTGGGTGTTGGGCATTCGGGGATACATCCTATATAAAAGGGACAGGACAGAGAGGAAAGGCGGGGGGGGGTCACATTCTCTGTCAAAGAGCAACTCATATCATCAAAGATTAGCTTCAGGGTAGAGGAGGGTCAGGTGGACACACTGTGGCCAAACTACAAGGGGGACCTGCTGGAATTCACTATCCAGTGCAGGGTGTCAAGGGCTTATAGCAAGACTAAAGCCCTTGACTTCGGGAGGGCCAACTTCAATGAGCTTCACAGATTAGTGGGGGAGGCACTGAGGGCCCAGAAAGTAAAGGAGGTGGGAGTCCATGAGGGATGGTCATACCTTAAGGGGGTGATCCTCCAGGCCCAAAGGGTAACAGTCCCTGAGAGAAGCAAGGAGGGTAAGAGTGCTCAGAAACCCCCTTGGCTCAGCAAGGGATTCAGGAATGC
>NW_005842004.1:2116812-2119839 GCF_000455745.1 Alligator sinensis
AAAGGCTGGCATACAACCAGTGGAAGGAAGGGGCTATCAGCAAGGAGGAGTACTCCTTCTTGGTCCGTTAATGTAGGAGGGCTATTAGGAAGACCAAGGCAGAGATGGAACTCAGGCTAGCGTCCAGGATTAAGGACAACAAAAAGCCCTTTTTCAAGTATATTGGAAGCAAGAGGAGGGCACCAGGCAATGTAGGGCCCCTGCAAGACTCAAATGGTAAACTTGTGGTTATTCCAGATGAGAAAGCTGATATTTTTAACAGTTTCTTTGCCTCTGCTTTCTTGAACAGGGACCGAGACATCTCTCCTGCCAGACGTAGGGACAATCTCAGGGATAGCTCTGATAGGCCTAGGGTCAGTGCAGAGGTAGTTAGTGATCTTCTGGAAGGGCTGGACTTTTTAAAATCTTCAGGTCCAGATGTCCTCCACCCAAGCATGTTGAGGGAGCTGGCAGGGGTCATTGTGGAGCCCTTGGCCCGGCTATATGAGCATTCGTGGTCATCTGGCCAGGTGCCGGAGGATTGGAAACTGGCTAATGTGGTCCCAATTTTTAAGAAAGGGAGGAAGGAGGACCCAAGTAACAATAGACCTGTAAGCCTCACCTCAGTCTTTGGGAAGATCTTGAAGAAAATCATCAAGGAGCACATCTGTGGGGGGCCTGCAGGGGAGATCATACTCAGGGGCAACCATCATGGGCTCATCAAAGGCAGGTAGTGCCTGACCAGCCTGATTGCCTTTTATGACCAGGTAAATAAATCCTTGGATGATGGTGTCAACATGGACGTAGTCTTTCTAGACTTTAAGAAGGCCTTTGACACTGTCTCTCACCCCATCCTCATCAATAAAGTAAATGACTGTGGCATTGATGCCTACACAGTTGGATGGGTATAAAGTGGCTGATGGGGTGCACCCAGAGAGTAGTGGTGGACGGGTTATACTCAAGCTGGCGAGATGTGAGCAGTGGGGTCCCCCAGGGCTCACTCCTTGGGCCCTCACTGTTTAACATCTTCATCAGCGACTTGGACAAGGGGGTGGAAAGCACATTGTCCAAGTTTGCTGATGACACTAAGATGTGGGACAAGGTGGGCATACTTGAAGGGAGAGAGAGGCTGCAACTAGATTTAGACAGAGTACAAAAGTGGGCAGATGAGAATAAGATGGGGTTCAATGTAGATAAATGTAGGGTGCTGCACCTTGGGAGAAGGAATCCACAGCATACATACAGGCTGGGGAGTTCCCCTCTTGAAAGCACAGAGGCGGAAAGGGATCTTGGGGTCATTATTGACTCCAAGATGAACATGAGCTGCCAATGCCAGACTGCAGCCAGCAAGGCCAGCCATACCTTGTCATGCATCCAAAGATGAATCTCAAGCTGGTCCAGAGAGGTGGTACTCCCCCTCTATACAGCATTGGTCAGGCCGCAATTGGAGTACTGTGTCCGGTACTGGGCACTGCACTTTAAAAAAGATGTGGCCAGCCCGGAGAGAGTTCAGAGGAGGGCCACCCAATTGGTGAGAGGGCAGCAGGACAGGACCTATGAGGAGAGACTGAGGGACCTGAACCTGTTCAGCCTTGGCAAGAGGAGGTTGAGGGGGAACCTGGTGGCTGCCTACAAACTTTTCAGGGGAGATCATCAGCAAATAGGAAGAGCCCTATCCTCCCCAGCACCACCTGGGGTGACGAGGAACCATGGTAATAAGCTGCTGGAGAATAGGTCTTGGTTAGAGATCAGGAGGCAATATTTTACAGTTAGGGTGGCCAGAATCTGGAACCAACTTCCTAGGGAAGTGGTCCTCACCCCTACCTTGGGTAAATTAAAAAAAGAGGTTAGATGATCACCTATCTGGGGTCTTGTGAACCCAGCATTCATTCCTGCCTGTGGCAGATGGTCAAGCTAGATGATCTGTTCAGGCCCCTCCTGACCCTAGCTACTATGAAACTATGACTGTGCAGTAGTGCTTCCTGATGTCTAGCCTGAACCAACTCTCAGTCAGCTTATGGCCGTTATTCCTAGTTACTCCTGGTAGTGCTTGGGGGAACAGGGTCTCTCCCGTTCCCCTTTGGTCACCCTTGGTAAGTTTATACATGGCCACCAGATCCCCTCTCAGCCTTCTCTTTTGGAGGCTGAACAGGTTCAGGTCCTGTTGCCTCTCCTCATAGGGCCTGCCCTGCTGTCCCCTGATCATGTAAGTGGCCCTCCTTTGAACCCTTTCAATGCTGTCCACATTCCTCCTGAAGTGTGGCACCCAGAACTGGACACAGTACTCCAACTGCAGCCTGAACAATGTCACAGAGGGGGAGGATCACCCCTTGGACCTGTTCATGATGCATCTGTGGATGCATAACAAGGTCCAGTTAGCTTTCCTGACTGTGTCCTCACATTGGCGGCCCATGTTCATCTTGGAATCAATAATGACTCCAAGATCCTTTTCTGCCTCTGTGCTAATGAGAAGGGAGTTCCCCAGCCTGTAGGTATGCTGATGGTTCTTCTTCCCTAGGTGCAGTACCTTGCACTTGTCAGTATTGAAACCCATCCTATTCTCATCTGCCCACCCTTGTAAACTGTCCAGATCTAGTTGTAGCCTGTCCCTCCCTTCTAGCATGCTCACGTCTCCTCACACTTTAGTGTAATCTGTGAATTTGAACAGGGTGCTTTGCACCCCCTCATCCAAGTCACTGATGAAGACATTGAACAGTGAGGGCCCTGTGCAGGCCGCCTCCTGATCCCATCCATGTCGCCATGAGGGGGCGGGAGAGGTATGCGGACCCGTCTTTGCGCACGCGGGCTGTGGCCAGCAGCCCGGGCACGCGGGGTCGGAGAGGACCGCGGCGAGCTAGAATTAGTCACGGACGCGTAATGGGGTTGATTTAAAGATTGTTTACTTACACCGAAGATGGTCACAGTGCAGGCAGGAAAACTTGCTTGAGTTGTGGTTACAGATAGAAAAGATAAGAGGCGGACTAGAGTTCCTTCCCGTGAACACTCTTCTAGCCCATCTGGTTGGAGGCTCTAAACCGCGAGCCCGTC
>NW_005842004.1:2120541-2128357 GCF_000455745.1 Alligator sinensis
GGGGAACCCCACTGCCCACATCCCTCCAGGTCGAAAATGACCCATCCACCACCACTCTCTGGGTGTGGCCCTCCAGCCAATATGTGACCCATCTGATTGTGTAGGCATCGGCACCACAGTCGCCTAATTTTTTTAATGAGGATGGGGTGATAGACAGTGTTGAAGGCCTTCCTAAATTCCAGAAAGACTACGTCCACTACGACACCTGCATCCAAGGATTTTGTGACCTGGTCATAGAAGACAACCAGGTTGGTCTGACAGGACCTGCCTCTAACGTACCCATGTTGGTTGCCCCTAAGCATGATCTCTCCTGCTGGTCCCTCGCAGATGTGTTCCTGGATACTTTTCTCAAAGAGCTTTCCTAGGATCAAGGTAAGACTAATGGGCCTATAGTTTCCTGGGTCCTCCTTCCTCCCTTTTTTGAAAATGGGGACCAACATTGGCCCTTTTTCAGTCCTCTGGTACCTCGCCAGAGCACCATGAGTGCTCATAAAGCTGTGCCAGGGGTCCCACAATGACCTCTGCCAATTGCCTCAGCATCGTGGGGTGGCGAACATCTGGACCTGCTGATTTGAACATGTCCAATCCCACCAGAAGTTCACTAACTAGGTCCTCTCTAACCCTGGACCTGGTTTTGCCTCTCCTGAGTCTGTCTGGAATCCTAGTGGGGGGGGGGGATGTCCTGTTCCCTGTTCAGAAAAATGGAGGCAAAGAACTTGTTAAAGAGGTCGGCTTTATCGTCTGATGTGACCACCAGATTGCCAAGCATGTCCTGCAGGCACCCCACATTACCCGGTGCCTTCTTTTTTCTTCCTATGCATTTAAAAAAGGACCTCTTGTTATCTTTGATCCTAGTCACTGGTCCCATTTCTGTCTCTGCCTTAGCTTTCCTAACTGCCCCACTACAGTCTTGAGCAATGGAGGTATAATCCTCCTTGGTGATGGCCCCTCCCTTCCATCGGGTGTACACCTCCTTTTTAGCTTTCAGAGAATCCTGAACGCCTTTGGTGAGCCAGGGGGGCTTCTGAGCACTCTTGCCCACTTTGATTCGCATTGGGACTGTCACCCTTTGGGCTTGGAGGATTGTCTCCTAAAGGAACAACCACTCATCTTGGACTCCCAACTCCCCTCCCCTTCGAGACCTCAGTGCTTCCCTGACTAATCACCTTAACTCATTGAAATCGGCCCTCCTGAAGGAAGTCAAGGGCTGCTGCCTTGCTGCAGGCCTTTGACACCCTGTGCTGTGGTGAATTCCAGTAGGCGATGATCACTATCACCCAGATGGTCAAGAACCCACAGTCCCCTCACCAGGTCAGCACCTGTGACCAGGACCAGGTCCAGCAAGGCATTTCCCATGGTGGGACTGTGCACCTCCTGGGTTAGGTGGAGGTCCGGTATCTCAGCTAGGAACCTATGTGAGTGGTCAGACCTGGCTGACTGCTCCTCCCAGCAGTCCGGGTAGTTTAGGCCACCCATGATGACTGCATGTCGATAGTAGACACCCACCGTTAAGTCCCTTTCCCCCCAATCCCCTTGTATTCTAACCCAGAGTACTTCAGTCTGCCCCTCCTCTGACCCAGTGCTGTTTGTTGAGGACGTGTATTGCTCTTTGATGTAGAGCACCAGATCCCCAGCTTTCCTCCCCATCCTATCCCGCCTGTACAATCATGGGTTGAATCCCACCATGTTTCAGTGGGCCCCTATGTCCGGGTTTGTGTTAGCTAGCAGGAGGGCAAGGTCCTCCTGCTTGTTCCCCACACTATAAGCATTAGTGTAGAGGCATTTGTGGCCTCCTGTGGGTATATGCACCCCCCCCCCGGCCCGATAGCAGGACTATCCTGACCCCTATCACTTACCTGGGTACTTCTTGTGTTCATTTCCTGTCTTGGCTGGGAAGTGTCATCTTGTCCCCCTGTGGCACCATCCCCTGGTGAAGCTAGTTTAAAGCACACCATATCAGAGCAGCCAACCTGGAAGAAAAGACATGCTTGCCTTTAGGGGAGAGGTGAAGCCCATCTGAGCATGCCCCCTGCACGAAAATGTTTGTCGTTGTCAAGGAACCCGAAGCCTGCCTGGTAGCACCAACTCTGGAGCTGCCAGTTGACCACTCCGATGCAGGCCTCATGGCGCTGTCTGTGTATACTTACCAGGAGAATAGAGGAGAATACCACCTGCAGCCCCATCTCCTTGAGCTTGGCCCCCAGGGCCTTGTAGTCCTTCATGATGTGGTCTAGACTGCTCCCCGCCGTGTCATTTGTTTCCACGTGGATTAGGACCACAGGTTACTGGTCTGAGGGTCGAATGAGGTCCGGGATCATGCTTGTAACATCCTGAGTTCAAGCCCCAGGCAGGCAGCAGACCTCATGCACTATAGGGTCGGGTCAGCAGGTGGGACCCTCTGTTTCCCTCTGGATGGAGTCTCTGATGATGAGGACTCAGTGTTTCTTCCTCGTGGTGTTCTGTCCATGTTCAGACTGTGCCATGTGTACAGTGGCACTGTCCCCCACAGAGACATCTTCTGTGACCTTCTCCTCTAAGGCTGCCAAGGCCTCGAACCTGTTCCCCAGTTGTACCTAGGGAGCCACCACCATACTAGCCCAAGCAGCCCTGGTTCTTGTGGTCATCTTCTTCCATTCCTCTGCTGTGCATCTCTCCCAGGAGGTCTGTCTATTGGAAGACTGATCCTGCACAGAATGGAACTGTGCGTCAATTTTGTCCTATGCAGCCGATCCCCCATAGCCTGCTCACCTTGGCCTGCAGCTCCCTCACCTGCTCCTCCAGGGCCCAAAGTCGGGCACAAGAGGGACAGGCAAGGGAGCCTCCAGACACTTCTCCCAACCACGGGTTCCAGCTCTCCGCCAGGCAGCCCCCACAGACAGTGGGGCAAGGGGCTGCCAGCACCACCATGGGCTCTGCCTGTGTAGAGGTCTCAGAGGAGCCCAGGGTAGGGGTGGGGTCCCTAGTGGCCACCCTCGTCATCCTTACCACTGGGTCCCTAGCAACCACTCCCCATGTTATTACTCCATGGAGCTGTGAGTCTTCCTCTCTCTTTTGCTGCAGACTTCTTCCTGGCTCATGCTGCACTCCCGCCTTGTGCAAATGCTGGCTCAAATGCTAGCATGCTATTTCAGAGCGTGTGGCTCAGGAGCGCAGCTTCCTGCTGGCTCAGTTAAGAGGGATCTGGGGGGCTCCCGCTCCGGATCCTCTGCAGCTGTGCTGGCTCCCTTCGCCCTCTTCATGTTGTGGCATCAGCTGCCACCTTCGCCTCTGCCGTTGCCTCCGCTGCCAGTGAGTGTGGATAGGGGGGCACATATGTGCTGGCTGCACACGTGTGCCCACTCAGCTCCCAAGCCCTGACTTAGTGTTATAAGGTTTTATATCTAAAATATGTTAAGTATTTACATTTTAAGAAAGATTTTGTTTTTTCCTACTTTCTTCTCTCACCGTCATGTGTATATTATGCATATTTTTTTAAATATCTGTGGAATGCTTTTGCTTGCCCCACAAAAATCTAAGCAGGTAAAAGGCACGTATTCTCAAGAAGGCCAACAAAGGTATTAGGAGTTTGCTAGCTGAGTCATTTTGGGGTTAAGCTGAATGTCCAAAAGTCAATGATCTGGATATTTTTAAACATGATAATCCAGATCTTTAGCTGGTATAAACCCACATAGTATTTTCTTTACCTTAATTGAAGATACTTTCATTTATAAGAGATGCGAATCCATGGTTATAGTTGATGTATAACACATATGGGAATGTCATTTCATTTGGGGAAATTATAGGAGGTGAATTGATTGGATTTATAATGGAAAGCTACTTTTAGCCTTACCTATGGAGTGACCACTGCAGCACTATATACATACATGTATTTGTGAGGGAGAAGGGAGGAAGAGAGAGAGAAACGAATGTGATTTTTCTGAAATTTAAATGTAGGGAATGAAGGAGTCTTTTTTTTTTTTTAATGAAAAGCATCCATCTGCATGAGTCTGCCAATGATTACATGAGAATACATTATTTCTAGTGCTAGAATGGTCAACAGGTCAGTTCCATCCAAGAAAGGAGAAAGTACCAACTAGCACATTTTTGTTTTTATTTTATTGGACTTATTTTTTTTTCTTTTGGATTTATATGTCGTTACAAAAAAAATACATCTTGAGGCTTGAGTGGTATATTGACCATAATCAATAACAGTATACAAAAGCTAAGGTTTGCCCTCTTTAGCAGGGGTTGCATTGACAAGGAGAATATATTAATGGATTCCAGTGATTTTTTGAAAATAATTAGGCTAGCTGTACTTTAAGAGTGCACAGAATACTTCTAAATGTCATAGTCAGTCACTTGAAAATATAATTTTTGAATATTTTTTTTGGAATAAATACAAATGATAAATTATAATATTAGCTCTTAATAAGGGTTAAATAACACAGGAAACAAACATTTTTTCTATTGCCAGAGTTCCAATTGAAACTATATTTTAATCAACTGTGCTTTGTCCCCAGGACTGTACTTAGGGCATGCATGATAAATAAGCTTTGAAACTAGTAGATCTGAATAAGAACTGAGTAAATGCGAGTAAGAACAGAGCAATATCAAGACCCATTTTGTATTATTCTTAGCTGCAAGTTATTTATGTTATATTAGGTTTAAAAATTATTATAAAATAGGAATTGGATATAACAGTAATACTTTTCTTTATGTTCTATATTCCTGAACAAATACTCTCATGCTATTTCTGTGTGTAATAGGACGCACGTAAAGTAAACCTTTTTATTATCCTCTCTAAACCTTAGCATTCCAATATATAAAATGAGTTGTAGGTAGAAATATCTATTAGGGATAAACATTAGAAACTTATTCCTGATATTTGAAGTTCAGAAAGAGATGTTCTTGGAAGTGAGAGCTCTGATCTAGTGGTTGAAGAATAGGACAAGAAAGTAAAGAAATTATTAATTTTGCTGCTGATGTGAAAATTTGTACATGCTATTTAGTATTCTGAGCTAGTGTCCTCATACCCAAATGGGGAGTATGATACTTTTTTTCTCAATATAGTACAGGGTAATTAAGCAACATTTATAATATTGAATATATATGTAAGAAGTAATTAATTCTAAGACATAGTTCATAGTTGTGAAAACAACTTAGACCAGTAATGCTCATTCTTTTTCCCTGGCAGGTTGGATTGGCAGTGCCAGTTCATCCATGGGCCAGATCTGGCTGGTAGTCATGATTTGGCACTGGCTGGGCAGGCACCATCCAGTTGCATGGAAGTGGGTGAGGGCAAAGGGGCAGGCCAGCCTCAATGCAGCTCCACAGGGGGAAGACACAATCTGGCCCCATGGGGGGAAGGGGGCATGGCTTGGCCCCAACCCAGCCCCAAGCGGGGTGTGCCCGCCTCCACTCTAACAGGTGTTCCTGCGCCGCCTTTGCCCGGGCCCAAGATCTCGTGTGCCCTGGGCTTACAGGCGAGCCCCAGAGGTTACCCCTGCTGACGTCAGGAGGACCCCTTAACTCGCCCGCCACGACTTTGAATGGAACTTCAGTGGGGGGTTCTCCCTTGGGGCAGCCCCCAGGGTCAGCGCGTTCTTCAGCGGGTACCCTTGGGGCTCCGTCCTCCCCTACACCCCAGCCAGTCACCACCTTAAGTTCTACCTCCTCTGGCTCCCACGTTGTCCTTGTCCTGCCACCCTCTCGCCCCTGACTTGCCGGCCGTCAATAAAGGTCTTCAGGCTGGGCGTACAGCTTACTGGGACGCCAGCCTGGCCCTTCTGCCTCGTTACCTGCGCCAATCCTGCGGTCCGTGATGCAGCCGGTTCTTCCACTGGCTCTGCTGTCTATGGTGTGACCGGTTACCTCACCGACGCTACTGCCTGTAACGCGGCCGGTTCCTCCACCGATCCTGCCGCTTGTGAGGCAGCTGGTTTCCTCACCGGCTCTGCTGCCTGTTACCCAGTCAGCTCCTCCTCCAGCTCTGTTACCAGTGCTGCAGCCGGTTCCCTCACCAGCTCTGCCGATAACCGATGAGCTGGCTCCTCCACCAGCACTGCTGCCAGTTGCTTCGCTCACTCTCTCAGAGCCTGCTCTGGCTCCGCCTCTTTCTCTCCCTGCCGTTGCGTGTGGCGGCTGATCCCCTCCTCGCAGAAGCTCACTCCTCCAGTCTCCTCCTCTCAAACACCCCGCTGCCTCAGCGGGGCCACTTTTTGTTCCTTCCGGGAGGCGTCCTCTGCCCCCGCTGCCTTGCCGCAGCCTGATAAACGCCCAGCTGATCACCCGCGCCGGCGTCCTCAGCGTGCACGCCTCCTCCGGCTCTGTGGGAGGTAAGTGGGACTCTTTGCTGCCCCGGGGTTTCTTCGGTGTCCCAGCTCCCCTGAGACACGGGGAAAAGGGCTGTGGCCTGGGCCCAACCTGGCCCCATGAAGGAAGCTGGTGTGGCACAGTTCTCACCCAGCACATGGCAGGGAGGGGCCATGGCCTAGCCCCAACCTGGCCTGTGGGTAATAGGTGGCATGAGCTGACCCCAATCCAGATATGGGGGAAGGAGACACTGCCCAGCTCAGGGTTTGGGAATTTGGCAGGGAGGAGGATGGCATATTAATGACCACTGCTTCCCCACTGCCAGATGCAATAGCTCTCTGGACCATATTTGCTCTACAGGCTGGAGGTGGAATACCCTTGACTTAGATCATACATCTCATACTTCCCTAGGAAACACGAACTTCTCTGGCAATCTTTTCAAAATTTAGGAATGTAAATTTCTGGGGAAAAAAGAAGCTTTTCAGCCACTTTGAAAACTTGCAGAAAATGTAATGATTGTGTGAAATCTTATAAAATTACTCCTGTTTCATAGAAGCTTTGTGAACTTGCAAACAGGTGCATTTAATTAAGAAACACTTTTGTATTGAGTGTTTCATCCAGCCCCATTAATAAGCATTAAGAGGTCCTCAGAGCCTGATGAGCTGTACTTACTACAGGACCCAAGAGGTTAGGAGTGGAAGCAAAGGTGTTTGAATGCCAGCTTTGCACTCCTCTTATTCTTCAGAGGTATTAGAAATTGCTGTCGCTTATATTAGCACATAAAGGCCCCCAAGAGGCCATTGACACCAAATAGAAATTGTCAGAGTGCTTCACAGTCTGGCCACAACCCCTCATACTAAACCAGAGGACTGGGAGATGGCAATGAAGAGCCAATTTATATCTGCTGGAAATTATCCCATGCTGGTGGAATCCTCAAGTGGTCTGCTAGGACACCTTTCTGGCTCTTTGCAATGTTTGATTGGTGCAAAAGTCCAGAAAATGGATAATATCTGAGTAGACTACCTTAAATATTTCTAAGATTGTAACATACATATGTTAAAACTATGGAAATAATATGTGCCTCAGACTTGCTTTAAATAAAATTATGGCCAACCACTGCTGTAATTTCAAGAATAAATGTTTGTACTACTTTAGAGTAGTCCAGCCTCTTGTACCAAACAGGAGAGACAACTGGGGGTCAGCTGACCGCAGCAAGATGACCATCCAGTCTCCTTTTGAAGATTTCCAGGGTAGGCAATTGCACCACCTCTGGAGGGAGTTTATTACACAGTCTGGCCACCCTAGTTGTAAAGGAGTTTTTCCTAATGTTGAGTCTGAAACGGTCTTCCAGGAATTTGTAGCCATTACTCCTAGTTTTCCCCAATGGTGGCCAGGTGAACAGTTGTTCATCGAGCCCTTGATATACGCCTCTGATGTTCATAGATTCATAGATTCTAGGGTCGGAAGGGACCTCAATAGATCATCGAGTCCGACCCCCTGCATAGGCAGGAAAGAGATGTGGGTC
>NW_005842004.1:2129088-2158710 GCF_000455745.1 Alligator sinensis
GCAGTAGGTGTGCTGGACATTTTTCCTCCCTAGGTGCAGCACTTTGCATTTCTCCTTGTTGAATTGCATTCTGTTGTTTTCTGCCCATTTGTCCAACCTGTCCAGGTCTGCTTGTAGTTGTTCCCTGCCCTCCAGAGTGTCCACTTCTCCCCACAGTTTTGTGTCATCCGCAAACTTGGACAGAGTACACTTCACTCCCTCGTCCAAGTCGCTGATGAAAACATTGAAGAGTATCGGTCCTAGGACTGAGCCCTGCGGGACTCCACTGCCCACACCCTTCCAGGTCAATACCGACCCATCCACTACGACTCTCTGGATATGACCCTTTAGCCATTTCACACCCACCGGACTGTGTAGTCATCCAAGTCACAGCCTCTTAACTTGTTCACCAGTATGGTGTGGGATACCGTATCGAAGTCCTTCCTGAAGTCTAAGTATATGACGTCATCCCCTACTCCTGCGTCCAGGCGTTTTGTAACCTGATCATAAAAAGAGAATAGATTAGTCAGGCATGATCTACCTGCTACGAACCCGTGCTGGTTTCCCCTCAGCATAATTTGTCCTGCCGGGCTCTCGCAAACGTGAGCCTTGAAAATTTTTTCCAAAGACTTTGCCAAGGATGGAGGTGAGACTGACTAGCCTAATGTTGCCACGGGTCCTCCCTCCTCCCCTTCTTGAAAATGGGGACCACACTGGCCCTTTTCCAGTCCTCCGGGACCTGGCCCGTGCGCCACAAGTGTTCAAATATTCCCGCCAGTGGCTGTGCAATGACGTCAGCCAGTGCCTTCAGTACCCTCGGATGGAGCTCATCCGGGCCAGCTGACTTAGCATAGATGTAGCAGTAAGTTGCTACCAAATTCCCTCTCAGCCTTCTTTTTTCAGGCTGAAGAGTCCCAGATACCTCAGTTTTTCCTCGTATGGCTTGCTGCGCAAGTCTCTGATTATACAAGTGGTCCTTCTGTGGACTCTATCAAGCTTTACCACATCCTTGTTAAAGTACGACACCCAAAACTGGATGCAGTACTCCAGCTGCAGTCTCACCAATGCTAAGTAGAGTGGGAGAATCACTTCTTTGCTTTTGCTGGAGATGCATCAATTGATGCATGCCAGAGTATTAATTGCCCTGCTGGGTACAGCATTATACTGCCAGCTCATGTTCATATTATGGTCTATTATTACCACCAGGTCCCTTTCATTCATGGTGCTGGTCAGGTTGACATTGCCAGGCCTGTAGGTGTGCACGGGATTGTTTGTCCCCAGGTGGAGCACTTTACATTTCTCAACATTGAACTTCATCTGGTTCTGATCCACCCAACTTGCCAGCCTGTCTTGGTCCACATGTATCTGCAGCCTATCTTGAAGCATGATCACGATTCCCCATAACTTGGTGTTATCTGCGAATGTGGCCAGTGAGCTCTTCACCCCGAGATTGAAATCATTGATGCAAGCCCTGACCCCTGCGGGACACCGCTGGCCACTTCCCAACAAGATGATACAGATCCGTTCATTAGAACTCTTTGGGTCCTACCCCACAGCCAGATTCCTACCCACCTGACTGTTTCACAGTTAAGCTCACAGTCTTCCAATTGCCTCATGAGAACATCATGGAATATCAGGTCAAAAGGTTTTTGGAAGTTAAGGTATATAATGTCAACCTCCTCCTTCTTATCTGGGTGGTGAGTCACCTGATTGTAAAAGGAGTGGTCACAGCTAGCTGGATTCCATATATTGATATTTATAACCGTGTCTTCTAGAAGATAGAAAAAAAATATTGTCTGTATATCAATTTGTTTTCTGAGGAGCAACGTATTAACCCAGGGGACAGCAAAATTTCGCAGGAGTAGGCCAGAGTGCCTAGCTTGGATCTGAGGCAGGCCAGTGCTAGAACTTGGCTACCACCACTACTTCTCCCTGCCATCATTTTTCTGCATTGCCCAACTGCATTGCATCATGGGAAAGCTCCTTGCTGCTCAGCCATAGCATGGGTGAAGCCCTCTGCTGCCAAATCTTAAATGTGTAGGTTGTGGGTTGCTAACCTTTTCATTAACCTATAGATTTTAGCTGAAGTCATCAGTTAAAGCCAATCAGTATAGACTTTTTTCTATACATAATACTAGTCAACTGTAGGGCCAATTATGCATTTGAAAGCTTGTCTAACTGTACCCCATATACACAGTTGATCCAATAAAAGAGAACCTTGCCTCTCGCATTATTATAAAAATGCCATAGGGCAAATCGTCTGACACACCTGGACCTAACTGTGGTATTTGTTCTTATCGATCTTCAGTTAACACAAAGAGGATGCTATCCTCATGAAAGAATTGACAGAGTAGAGAATAGATTGACAGATTGGCTGATTAGAGAAAAATAAGATAACAGGCAAGCAACTTTTTTCCTAGATTCATATTTAAGTAGGAACTGCTGAACAATATACTCCATTTTGTCACTGGTGATATTTCTTTATGAGATGATGACTCATCATTGATCTTTGCTCTGTGTCAGTGAAACAATTCTCCTGAGAAAGGAACATAATCTGTATCTGTCTTATTAGTGTGACAAGTTAAGAAACATATTTCAAGGAACACAGCTCTGTTTTTATTTGGGCATTTTAAAGAACAATTTCTACCTCTCATTCGAGATGCTCATGAATCTAGCCTGCAAAAATTCTGCTAACTTTCTATAAGTTTTGAAAGCATATTTCATTTGGAGTGAATGAATGATTCTTTGCCAACAGACAGCTGTAAATATATAAAGCATTCAAGCTTTTTTTGAGGCATGACTCCGAATGCCATCACAAAATCAATGTTAAAAATCAATACTCTATATGTGCAGTACTTAATCATTTTTGAAGAAATTATTTCACTGAAACACAATGGGCATGATCCTTAGCAGTGTAAATTAGTATACCTCCTTTGACTTCATTGGAAGTATACTGTTTTATATATGCAGGGCATCTGATCCACTCTGTTCACTGATGTGCTGTGAAACTACATGTGATGTGATTTTATTTATTAAATTGATTGCATTACTTATTTGATGTATTTATTTTTTATTGGGAATGAATGCCCTTGTATTTTCTAAAACCTCTTAATAGATTAGGTATCTTTCAAATAATGTACATACATACTGTATGTGCTTCATGGGATCTCTGGTATCTAGTTGACACTTATGGGATTAGAACTGATCTCCATGTTTCATAATGTATAAATTATAAACTGAATTAATTTGTAGTGTTTTATCACTGATTGCAACTATTAATTTGAAGTAATGACTGGGAGACCATTTGCAAATGTATGTGTTTGCATATCATTACTTTAAAAGAATTCAAATAGAATAAACGCACAACTTCACAAATATATTTTCTTCATTGATTTGACATGTGCAGTTCAATTTTAATAATTTAGGAAAACTAATAAAACAGACAATGTTCTCTAAGTATATACTATTAATAAATGGAGGTGTTAGAAATGTTAGACATAACCTCAGGACTCTGCTAGTAAGATGTTTCTGTTGAGGAAGTGAGATTGTTTTGGAATTGCTAATTATTTACTCATTTATGCAGACCTTACTCCATGGTATTGCTTATTTATACCACTAGTTTAACCAATGTGTGTATGTTACTTGTTTGCATAGGTACTAATGGAAGGAGTTTTCAGAGTAAAGTGGACAACCCCTCTGGATTCACTATATAGACTAACAGCACCTATTGTGGGCACTTGTCATTAAAGTTGCCTTAGTGACTAATAACAAAATAAGAACGTGTCTAAAATTATCAACTCCTTTTACTATAACAACAAATAGATAATAGGTAATAAATTAAAATTATAAAAGCAAAATATTGAGAATCACAATACAATAAAAGCTGTATTAACCGGCATTTTAGTAACCAGCACACTCTACTAACCAGAATTTCTGGCTGGCCAGCTACACGGGGCGGGGGGGAGGGGAACTGGTGCACAGGGGGGGGGGGGGGAACGGGTGCACGGTGGCTGCTGCCACTGCCCACCACCCTGTTCTGCTGCTGCTCTGTGTGCAGCTATCGCCACCCCTCTACCCCCCGCTCCATTGGTGGCCACCGCCACCCCTGCTCCATATCCAGCCAAAACCCCTGCCCCAGATACCAGCACCCCCATTCCCCACACATGCCAGATAGTGGAGCTTTTACTGTATATACGTTATGTTGTCCCGTAGCAGAGGATACACTGTAAACAGCCTTGCACAGTCTTTGAGAACTCCTAGTATTTTGAGTCCATGAAAGGGAAGCAGGAAGCGTAGCTGCTAACAGACACCTCCACTCTGGTTCAAGTCTTCATTGAATCATAGAAGTAGGGTCGGAAGGGACCTTGTAGATCTTCAAGTCCGACCCCCTGCTTGGGCAGGAGGAAAACTGGGCTCAAATGACCCCAGCCAGGTAGGCATCGAGCCGCTTCTTAAAGACCCCCAAGTGATTAAAGAATCCCCAGATGGATAGATAGATATATTAGTGGTGTTTCATTCAAATCACGCACCAATGTGGTTTTGGGATTACTTTTTTTAACCAAAAATTGGGGATTTTTTAAAATCAGAGAAAACCAGGAACCCTGCAAATGAGGTACTTTTGTCTAGGTAAAAAGTGTAGGATTGCATTATCTGGGTAGTGTTTCTTTCTTTTCTAAGATACATAACCTGACTATTGTTGCATCCTGAATGATAGCTGTTTTATTTCCTTCTTTAAACAGTTAACACTTCCTCCAATTTGCTTTGTCTTTAGCTAATTTTCTCTGCTGTGCCTGTGACACCTCATTTATTATCAGTTGGTACAACCTGTATCTAATACCTTGGCCAATTACTGTACAGAATATACTGAATCAGGTCATACAGCAGTTTTTACCCTTGGGTGAAAAAGATAAAGCAAGGTAATTTATGTACCATACAACTCATCTGTGAATCATGATCAGCTACAATGTGTATACAAGTAATTAACTTCCTTAAAATATAAGGTTTCCAGTGGTCATATTTTGCTGTACTTCACTCAGAAATAGATTTCTGTTGGTAATATAAAGAATATTCTGCCTATGCTTTGAGTTTAGGCGAAGTGAAAGGATTAAGGATTGTGACTAATCCTTGGATCAGACTTCACAGGCATAATTAATTTAAAATA
Source organism: Alligator sinensis (assembly GCF_000455745.1). Classification (NCBI taxonomy): domain Eukaryota; kingdom Metazoa; phylum Chordata; order Crocodylia; family Alligatoridae; genus Alligator; species Alligator sinensis. The sequence goes on from NW_005842004.1 coordinate 2,134,229, forward strand.
ATTATTAATAGTATGCACTTTCTTATTAATAACATGTGCTGGGCCATTTTGTTAGAAGTCAATGACACAGTATGACCATAGGTTTTAATGTTATTTATTATTTATAATAACAACACATTTGTCTATTTTGTGTTTGGTCCTTTCTTCCCTATAAGTTGGTCCTTTCTTCCCTTTCAAATGTTTACTTCAGTGTTAAGGATGAGAAATATGAAATGTTTCCTTTGTAAACGATACATTCATAGTAATGAATACCAGTAAGTTTTTCACCAGTGCATACTGGCCTGAATTTAAAATGTTATCAAATTCCAGTCATATCTCCCTATGCACTTCAAAGAGAAACTGGGCTGTGATTAAAATGACTTTAACGTGATTTGAAAATTCAAGAGTAGTGACTCCATATAATGCACTTCAGCACACCAGCAATCTGCAGAGCTAAATGAATATGTACAATATGGATAGATATTTTATTCCTAATGGTAGTTTGAATTAGGAAGGTATGTTATGATTCCAGTATGCACTAAAGGGAAACAACATGCCTTGGTCCTACAACAGGGAACAAATATATTAATTACTCATTTACTAGAAATGGGGGGAGGGAGGAATCTTTAAAACAAGACTATTCATTCAAGGGCCAGTCTGTTAGGAAGTTGCTTCTTAGTCTCTTGAACCCAGGCTATGTAGTGGCTAAGGAGATTTTCATGTATTCAGCAATTGCTAGAGTGCCGGAAAGGAAAAGTCCTGCCTCATTTCCTCTAGCCATGCCCCCTATGCTAGGTGCACAGAAGGAGAACAACATGGGATTTACTTTGCTCTGTAGTGATCCATTATGTAGCCTGCTAGGCTAGATGATGGGGATACTCTGTGCTGCTGGTGTGAAAGCAACAACATTGCAGCAAAATAGTGGCTATATCAAATGTAGGGGAACATTTATCTATCATTTTAAACAAAGTCTTAGAGACATGTCAAATTTGAGATGAAATACTGGCTCCTAAGAACTTGAAGGCAACAATTACATTAACTTCATCAGGTCAGGATTTTGTTCAGAGATTAACAATGGTCTACTTACCTGAACAGTCTAGTCTCCTTACCTCTGCTCTTCTGGGATCCATGTAGACATAGATCCATTTGCCACATTTTTCCTTATACAAAGTCATGTAAATAGGCTGTGTGCAAAGGTTCTCTGCAGAAGTCATGGTGATTAGAATCTGTCTTCAAGGCAGTGGACTGCTAGCAGCAGTCACTCCCAGTATATGGCTGTGCACAAAAAGGGAGGACTCGGCACACTGTTGCAACTTATTTGCCATTTTATTGAATACGGTGATAGAGTACATCATATTCCTTGTACCTGTACTTTTCTAAAACTCAGAATTCTTACTGTAGTGGTTATTTAAAGCTCACAATAATATAGTATAACACTTCAGTTCAGCATGACGGCCTGACCTTCAACTCCTTGTTCAGACAAAATTCCCATTCAAATTTAAAGTGAGGTTTGACTGAGGAAAGGAAAAAAAAAAAAACATATATGTGAAACTCCTATTCAAGGGCAAGGGGTAGATTGCACAGAAGGAGTTCTAAGCCTGGAATCACTGTTCTAGAGGTTAGTTATTGGATAAATAGAGAGTGTATGGTTTGTTTGGTATGGTTTGGTATGGTTAGTGTATGGTTTGTTTTATATAAAATTCTACAGAGTAAGAAAGTAGGGGTGCCAGCTACTGTTACCACACACAGAATTATAGCAGCTTTAGAACAGCTCTACTGCTTTTCTAGAGCCCTTAGGTTCCCCTGTATATCAAGGTTATTTTTCAAGCAAATAACTCTTTTTGTAAGTTGGTGATTCTCTACCAGGGTGCTGAGCACTCCGTGGTGCCTTGAGATCTCTTTAAGGCTGCTTCAGGATGCCATATAATGCTAGCACTGTGTGCAAAGATGATTCACAAGATAAGCCCAGAGATGTCAAACAGAAGTCTACAGTGCTAAGAACATTTTGATCTGTGGTTTTCCTGGGTTTTCTGTAAGATGAGAATTGCTGTATTATTTTTCTGTAGTCAAACAATGAGTGAAAACTGGGAGCTGGCATATTCTGAGGGGGGTCTTGAGTCCATCAAGGGATGCCATGAATCTAAAAAGGTTGATAACCACTGCCATAAGTAAAAGTTGCAGGAGTCAGGCCCAGCATGCTATAGCACTTGTTTAAAACATGAAGAGTGAGTGATTGATCTCCTATGGCTCTTGTGCATGTGTGTGTGACTTCATAAAAACCTTCTGTTTTAGAAAGAATTGTATTTTACAAAGATCCTATGCTGACTTTTGGGAGAGGAATGCTTGATAGGGGAAAGCACATATTTTGCATTTTCTTTCCTGTGGCTTTTGGCAAACGTTTTCAATAGTGCTCTCAAATGTTTGGGTATCTCAGTTTTTTAATATCCATTTTTACTAAGGCCCATATTCTCAAAGTTAGTTAGGTACCTTATTCCCATTGCTGTCAAGGCAAGTTAGGCAATCAAAAAGCAGAGGTGCTCAAAATTAGTACATTTTTGGAATTTAATATCACAACTGATGGTCTGAAAATATTTAAAAGATCTCACTTTAAGCTTGAGAAGCAGGTTCTACCCAGGCATTTCTATACAAACCTATAAAATCAAGGTTAGTATTATATTTAAGAAAGCATCTATATTTAAGGAAACAAAATAAGTGATGGCATTGTGTACAGACGCATTAATTTGACTTCAACAGTATACAAAGCTTTAAAACAAATTTGGTAGAAAAATATTAAATGCATCATAGTTTTACCGAAAGGTATATCAGATTGACTGTTAATTTTCTTTGATAAAATGAATGATTTTTCTTTACAAGAGAAATGTGGTAAATCTAATCTTTGTGTAGGTACCTACTAAAATTGTGTTTGAGTGTTTTCAGCAGAAAATGCAAAAAATACGGGGTCCACAAAAAATGGGTTTGCTGCAAAAAACAAAGCAATGGACAAATTAAAACTTACTGGCAAGCAGAAAAAAGGGCAGGAAGCTCTGTAGTCTTGGAGCATGGGAGAAAGCAGGGAGGCAAGAACTGGGGGCAGCGGAGGCAGGCGTGGGATTGCTCACAGTGGGCGGTGGGGAGGCTGTAAGTAGCTGTAGTAGGATCGGGTGGTGGACGGGTCATATTCGACCTGGGGGGAAGTGGGCAGCGGAGTCCCCCAGGGCTTGGTCCTTGGGCCCGCACTGTTCAATTTCTTTATCAGAGATTCGGACGACGGGGTGAAAAGCAACCTGTTTAAATTTGCTGATGATACCAAAATTTAGGGTGAGGTGGGCACACTAGTAGGGAGGGAAAGACTGCAGAAAGACCTGGATAGGTTGCAGGGGTGGGCTAACAAAAACAGGATGCGTTTCAATACTGACAAGTGCAGGGTGCTGCACTTGGGCAGTAGTAACCGGCAGCACACTTATAAGATGGGAAACTCCCTTCTTGAGAGCACGGAGACAGAAAGGGATCTTGGAGTCATCATTGACTCCAAGATGAACATGGGCCGACAATGTGAGGTCACGGTCGGCAGGGTTAACCGGACCTTATTGTGCATCCACAGGTGCATCTCAAGTAGGGCCAAGGAGGTGATCCTCCCCCTCTACGCGACACTGGTCAGGCCACAGCTGGAGTAGTGTTCAGTTCTGGGCACCCCACTTCAAGAGGGTTGTGGACAACATTGAGAGGGTCCAGAGGAGGGCCACCCACAGGATCCAGGGACAGCAGGGCAGACCCTACAATGAGAGGCTACGGGACCTGAACCTGTTCAGCCTTCACAATAGAAGCCTGAGGGGGGACCTGGTGACCATCTATAAACTCACTAGGGGGGACCAGAAGGGTTTGGGGGGAAGTGGTGCTGGCTCCTACCCTGGGGGGTCTTTAAGAAGAGGCTTGATGCCTACCTAGCTGGGGTCATTTGAGCCCAGTTTTCCTCCTGCCCAGGCAGGGGGTCAGACTTGAAGATCTACAAGGTCCCTCCCGACCCTACTTATACGATTCTATGATTCTATGATCTGTAGAGCCCCTGCCTGGCTCATAGTGTGTGTGCACCTGCCAGTGACAACAAGTTGGACCAGGGCTCTGCAGACCCCGGTGCAGCCTCTTGCAGCCTACCAGCTGTCTGCCACAGCCAGCCCAGGCCCAGGCCCTAGGCAGGCCCCTGCTACCAGCTAGCAGCTGCATCGGGGTCTGTGAAGCCCCAGCCTGGCTCCTTGCCAGTGGCAGATGCACGTGAACCTCAAGGTGAATGGTGGGGAAGGGGCTGGGGCTGTGTTGCACCAGCTGCTGGCAATCACAGCTCCATAGACCCTGGTGCAGCTTCTTGCAGCCTCCCAGCTGCCTGCCACAGGTGGTTTGGGACCCTGGTGCTGCTGCCTGCAGCCTCCCTGCTTGGGGATGGCCCAAAAATGTGGCTTAATTACCCTGATTAAGCCTGGGGAAGCCATTAATCCATGCTCAATAATGAATTAATGGCTTTGCTGGTCTTAATCGGGATAATTAAACCATGGTTTTGGACCATCTGGCAATATACAGGGAGGAGCAGGACTGCCAGGGTCTCTCGGCCAATCAGAGCCATGGGGAGCCCTGCCACAATCAGCCCACCAAAATAGTGGACAGCCATGTGATCTGCCTGCAAAATAAACCATCTGCCTTCTCAAGTTCACTAGGCCCCTATTTATGTGAACTTCATTAAGGCATTAGCTGTGGAGCTACATTAATCTGGAAAAGATGGGAATAGTACAAAAATTATAAAATGAGTTAGGAACTTGCCAAAGGGAACATGACAGCAGGTAGAGTTGAAAGGGGAAGTGCTGAGCCAGAGATAACTGACTAGTGGAGTTTCTCAAGGATTGGTCTTGAGACCAATCTTGTTTAGTATTTTTGTTAATGGTATTGGGATTAATGTAATTTGCTGATGATACAAAGTTGAGAGGTTCTATGAAAGCAAAGTGGATTGGTGTATCATATAGAAGGTATGACCTTGAACACTGGATTGTAGAAATGGGATAACATTAAACATGACAGGGTGCAAGGTTACTACCTTGGTTGGTAAATGGATGAGGAGAAGGACCTAAATGTAATAGTTGATAGGAGAATGGCTTTGAGTCACAAGTGTTATACCAGCATGAAACAGACAAATCTGATTGTAGGATATATAAGGACAAATATTTATAGTTGAAACAGATAAATATTAATGTATTTATACAAAGCACTGATGAGACCTCATCCAGAAATACTGTGTACAATACTGTATTCATCCATGTTCAGGAAAGAGGAGTTCAAACTGGAACTAATATAGAAAACGGCAGCTAGTATGAATAAGAAAGAGGGTGTCATCCAGAGGGCACTCACCTAGGGTGTGTCCCCAACCAGGGGCATGAACCGTGACACATCATGATGTCTACGCTGTGGTGGGAACTCCCCATCTGCACCTGCTCGGCTTTACACCCTCACCAGGTGAAATGGATTGGTGCTAATCTGCAGTGGGGACAATATCCAGATGCTGGGGGTGGAACCCTGGGGAGGCAGAGAAGGAGAGGGAAGAACAAGAGAGGGAAGCCGGGAAGCAGGAAATGCGGGACAAAGACAGAGAAGATTGAGTAAGCCCGTGGTCGGACCCTGAAGATGCGGTAGCACCCTCACTGCAGGAGTGAAGAGTAGGGTGGAAGAGGCAAGGTGGTGGAAAGGGGGCCAGGGAAAGACCCTAGGAGTGGCAGAGGTGGTGGATCCACCCGAACCGTCCGCTGTGGGGGGGTTCTCGTTTTTTTCCCCCTCTCTCTCTCTCTCTCTCTCTCCTTGCTGCCTCCCCACTGGCTAGAGAGCCCAGATCAGGGCCAGACATTCTCCCAAGAAGAGGAAGAGAGTGAGCACCCAGAGGATCCCCACGACTGGACCAGGAGCGGGTAGAGAACCCCAAGCTGTGAGGACTGCGCCCCTGCCCAGCTGATCGCCCCAGCAGGGATTCCTCTCCTCGTTAAATGGCACGCACAATCAATTAACCGGCACAGACCTGATACAAAATATCCAGGAGCAGTTCAGAGCAGGGAAAGTAAGCCGCTGAAGACTCCTGGAGAGCCAGGAACCAGACCTTGACAATGTCCAGAAGATGAGCAGGACAAAGGTCATAAGATTTCAGTGAACCCAAAAGAAATAAAGCGAGCAAAAGTAAAGAGATTGGTTTATGTTGGTTCTTCCCACGCATCCATTTTTGGACTCCGGACACTGGGGCATCCCCTATGATCGATCCAGGTGTGGGACGGGTAGTCACCACCTCCCTTTTCATAAAACCTCTTCTTATCATCGAAGTCATGGTGGGTGGGAAAAGAAAGGGCACCAAACCACACCCAGATCGACCATTAGGAACGCAGCCACCCTGAGGGGCCAGTGAATGCCAGCAGGACATAGGGGTACACATCCGTATCCAGTGACTACCCAACACATGAAAAAAAGACTAAAATGGCTTGGACTGTTTATTAGCCTATGAAGCTTAAGAACGGGCATGATTGCATCCTATAAATATTTGGGAGGAAAGTAAATATTTAAGTTAAAGGATAATGTTGACACAAGAACAAATAGGCATAAATTTGCTAATTATAAATTTAGGCCATAAATTTGAATAACATGTCTGTTGGAAAAGTGATGTTCTGAAACATCCTTCCAAATAAGAACACTGGAGACTGACAACCTAAGAAGTTATAAGGTGGATCTTGATAAATTCGTGAACAGGATTATAGGATTTAGTTACCGGTGATAGCAAGGAACTAGACTCAATGACCAAGGAGATCTCTTTCAGTTTCATGTTCCTTCACACTTATTTGTCTTGGATACTTCTTGTATTTTATACTAGCTATGGTTAGATTTTTACATGTTTTGCAAATCACACCCTTTAGGTATACTTCATTTTTCCTGCAGTGCAACATAAAAAAGAATGAAGGTATTCTTTTTAAATGAAAATCACTTCTAGACTGAGTTACTTTAGACAGGAAAAAATAATACTTGGTGAACTACAAACCCCTATAAGCAGAGACATATAATGGAAGTACTAAAATATTTTACCTTATGTAATGCCAATAGTCAAGCTACAAAGAGTTAGAATCTTCTAAACAGATTCCTACTTGTGATTGAAAATAGATTGGCCTCTGAGCCTGAGTAAACTCTGTATATAATTAGTATGCAAATCTCACCTGCTCTAGGGTTCTTCCTCTTTCAAAAACTATGATCCACTTAGTGTTTCCTTGTTTCCCTGTGAATAATCTCACCCAGGAGGTTTATTTTGCATTCCAATTTACTGTGTACCTGTAATTTTCAAAACCAGCTGTGCTGTTTTAGGTCAATATTTTCTTTAAAACACTAAACAAAGAAACATCATGATTTCCCAAACACATAACTGGAAATAAATATGGAAATTTTTGTTTTAATAGTTTAAATTATTCCCATCTGATATTAACCTGTAATTTCTAAGCATCTTTCTTAAATTTTATCCAAAAATACAACAGACTTCACAAACTTCCCTTGCTTTGTGATCAGTTCTGTGCCCAACAAAAATTTGATTTTCTTGCTTAATACTGGAATACAAAATATTTACTATCACAGTATTGAATAACACATATCTTTAAAATCCAGTCCTATGCCATGAAAAAACTAGGGATTTAAACATTAAGTTCAAAAAGGGTCAAATTAAAGCCTCTCAGGAGGTGTGGGCCTAAATTCAAATCCACCTTTACATGGGTAAATAGTGCTTATGCATCTAACTTTAACTGTACTTTAGCCCGCTTACATGGGTTCTACACCATGTCCCCAGTAAATTTTGTAACATGGGAGCCAGAGGAGGGGGATCTCTCCTATCTTTTAGCTAAATAACCTAGCTGTTGGGGCATTTCCCCAGGGTGGGATATCCAGACTCTAGCCTCCCCTAATTCAGAGTTATGGGGAGTCTACATCATCTCCCAGCAAAATGCCCTAATCAGCAGACCATGGACTAAGTTGGCCAAAAACATCCTCCACCAGCCCACCTAGCAGCCAAAGACAGAAGATTAGTGGGGCTAAGAGAGTAAGCCAGAAGGAGCTTGATTATGTGGCTTAATTCAGTGAGAAGGAAGGGGCTGCTGACCCCTACTTTTACATGTATCGCTGTCTATCAATTTTGTTCAAGGACCATTAATTGCAAAATGCAGAAACACCATATTGGCAGAAGCAGATACAGGAGTTGGAGCCTTTTCCCTTGTAAGATCAATGACCTTTTCCCCGAGCCAAAGGCTCTTTCTTTAATTTCTGTAATTCCCAGCCCCTGGAGGATCTGGCACTTAGCATCTCTGGATTTTAGCTTCCCTGTCTAAACTGTACCTGTCTTTGCTACTTATTGAAAATGTTTTGATTAAATGTGCCGTTTATGTACATATTATTATTATTTTGTGTTGGCCACCGACTGGAGGTCTGCATGGAATAAATACATTTTATGTAATTAAGGTTATTCAGTGCTTATCAGAATCAAGTAATTTAAAGATGTAATGATTTATAGGTCAAAAAAATAATGGCAAGCCATGTTTAAATGACATTTTTCCAATAATGGGTATTATTTTGGCATCTCATTGAGCCACAGTCTGGCTCCCTCTATCTTCCTGCCCTTCTGGCCTCACTTATCTTCCTTTCTTGGCTGCCTAGTGTACCAGCTTGAACAAGAGCACTGCAGGGTGCTCTCAGCCCTGCTTAACATATAGTTGGGTAGTTTAGACATTTTGCTGGGAAGTCACAGATGAAGCTTCAGAGATCTTCTGGGTGAGGGAAGCTTAAGTCTGTGTTGTTGGAGTTGCTGCTTCCCTGCTGCCACATTTCCAAATCCACGAAACCCTTGGCCCTGCACACTGGGTTGGGCACCTGATCCCAGTGTGCAGGGCTGGGCAAGGGCGACACTGGGTTCCAGGGCCCAATCCCTACATTCAGGGGCAGCACTAGATAATAGAGGCCAGTCCCATTGTGGAGGTTTGGAGGAGGTAGTGCCTTCCTCCCAACCCCCACCCCCTCTCCAGTGCCCAATCCTCACACAGGGGCAGGAGGGGGCTTTGACAGCCCCACAGTCTGGGGCACAATCTGGCCTGTGGACCAGCCCCATGCCACTTGTCTGGCCAATGGAGGCAAAAGGTTGAGCACCACTGACGTAGGTGATACCTTGTTAAACTCTCACAGAAGGAGAAGAAATAATAGACATCTTCAGCAGGTTGGAGATAAGAGCAAACCCTGCCACAATGAAGGAAAAGAGAGCCTTCTACCACTACCTCCAGACGTATGCTTATGATTATGGTCTGGCTATGGTTTTTAGGATTTTGGATAGCAGACTCAGACTATCCACAATGCAGTGAAAATTGCAGTGAACCAAAAGGCAGGTTTCTCAGGCATGCATGAAGACAGAGCAAATATAGGAGAGGTAGTGATGGATTTCCCTTACAGAAGGGAAATGCTGGAGGTCGATTGTGTCTGTTCTTCAACTGTATTTAAGTATATAGCATGCCCTGGGATGCGGTAAGAAACAGCACATCCTTAGCTTACAGGGATAGAACTGAGGGCACTGGGAATAGAGTTAGTGAGTGACGTATATCACCTTGCAAGCTCCCTGTCTTCTCACCAGTCCCACAAGTCTCAAATATGGAATAAATTTATATTTCCCCTATTACCGATTTACAGTGAATAAGCCACTTTTTGTGCAGTCAGCATGAGGCCATGCAGCTGTTGTACACACCAGAAGACCAAGTTAAATTTAAACTGGAAATGGCCTAAGGCAACAAGTTCATCGAGTTTTAACTTTTCATGTCTCTCCTCCTTTATGGCCTCTTTTAGCTGCCACATTCAATAGCTCTTCAGAGACAACAGGGCCTTTTCAGGTTTGGGTTTCAATTAAACTTAGATAAAGGTTCTTTTTAAACAAATACTCAAACTGGAATGAATCCCATTTGACTCAGAATCACTGCAGAATATAGGACTGAGCATTGGGCAAACAGAAATGCTCCATTCATAGTACAGTCCCACTGTCTCTCCTAGCTGCTATGTTAAGCAGCATTTCACAGATTGACATACAAATAAGGTATATAATAATGTAAGCTTTGTATGTATGCTCTATCACATATTAACACCATATTAAATTAAGTATAGTAAACTATATGGCCCTATGTTAGTACCAGACACAAACAGTCTACTAATCAAACAGCAGAAGCAAATTAGAACTATGAGTCTGGAAATTAGTCATACAAGCACCCAAAATTTTTATTCAACTACATTGGTTAAATACACAGGCATAAAGGAAAATAAAATGCATATGCTTATAGACAAAATGTGATATTACATAAGACTTCAGCTGTCATAATTTGCTTTATACTGCAATGAGTTAGCATGAGAGATGACATTCAGAAGTGTAGTGTTATGCAGTATAAATCTTATGGCAGTTAGTGTAATTGCTGGAATTGAGTGAGAGGTCCTCATTCCTATATAGTATTAGGGAAATCTCAGTTTCTATCAAAGTGAAAAAATATCATGGTGCTCAGCATCTCCCAGGACTGGACCCAAAATTAATTTAAAGGAATTTGATCCTTATCGTGGCAAGGTGTTAAGTGAAGATATAAATTAAAATAGGAATAACCTGTTTTAGTCTGTGCCCTTTCATACCTTTCTAACCCTAAGGAAATGGGAAAACAACAAGCTACTGCAGGGTAAAAAGGGGCACCAGTTACTTCATGGTAATGTCTCATGTGCCCACTTTTACCCTTTGGTAAATGAAAGCAAAACTCCAGTGTCTTAGCCATCAATGCAAGATAGGCTGCCCTAAATTTTCAACACATTCATGTAGTCCCCAAATCATGAGATCAGCTTAAGTATGAGATGGAATGCCCCCCCCCCCAACTCCCTTTCCACCCCATTATTTATGTTTACCTTCTAATTACTAAGTCTTTATGGTACAGTCACATCAGTTTTTAATGCCTGTACAGAAATGTGAGGAATAGTAACTTTCTCTAAAAGTAAAGCTGAATTCAGGAGGTGAATTCCCCCCCCAAAATAAAATGAGTTCAGGAGCATAAGGTGAAACTTCAACACTGTTAGTCTCATAATAAGATCAAACGAATTGGAAATTCTGGGCTTTTTCATTTGTGTTTCTTGTTACCCTTCTTTCTTCTACAGTTTGGCATCTGAATTGCATCAAATTCATATTCCCTTAGATTCAAGGAAATACCCCTGCTTTCAGATCATGGTGCAGGTGCAGCATCCATGGGCTTATTTAAGTTTCCAAACCAGGTAAGGATTTCTCTCACCCACCACTCTCAGAACCCTCTCTCTTCACCTCTGCTCATCAGCATGTCCCCTCTCCTCCTCCTTCAGCTGCCACTGCCACTGTCCCTGGCTCCCCATCAGTGGCAGGGGGAGCTCAAGAGCCACTCCTGCCCAGATCCAGCCAGCCTGCACAGGGAGTCAGGCTCAGCCTGGGACAGTGGTAGGAACAGTAGTAGGTGGGTTCCTTCTCCTCATCCAAACCTCTCAGGTGCTCCCACAAGCCTAGGAACAGGCTCAGGGACGAGGAACCTGACTGTTGCTGCCACTACTGCCATTGTCCCCAGCTGAGCCTGTCTCCCTGTTAATCCTAGTTGGAGGGGGGCAGGAATGTTTCTGGAGCTCCCTCACCTCCAGGGCTGCTCAGGACAATGGCAGCAGTGGGTAGGGAAGGGGGAGATGAGAGGGGAGTAGACCTGGTGCTGATCACCTAGGGGAAGCAAGGGAGTACTGAGAGTGGTGGGGAAGGGAAATCATTACCTGCTTTGGAGACTTAAAAAAGTCCATGGATGCTGCTCCTGCAGCGTTGTCTGCATCCAGATACAGGGGTAGGAAGTTGGTAGGAGGAGTGCAGCCACACTTGCACTCCTGGTGGTTGTTCCCACACCCCCATATAGAAAATCCTGGATTTGTCCATACACCAGTGTAACTTCATTAAATTCAGCGTGGTACTATTGATTTACTTACTGCTATAAGTGAGAAGAGAATCAGGCCTTTTGTTTTTGTATTCCGTTACTTGTTCTTTAGAGGGTTAAGCTCAGTAGGAACAAGAAAGTCATCTTGCACCCTATCATTCTTTCTCTCTCTCTCTCCCCTCCCTACCTTGCTCCGCTTCTCATTCTCACGCTGAGAGATAGATATGGAGAGAGGACAACTTAAGGCAGGTTCCTCAGGCATGCATGAAGACAGAGCAAATATAGCAGAGGTAGTGATGGATTTACCTTTTTCTTGGTGTTAAATAAATTATCCTGAAACAAGCCTTAGTCCTCAGTGTCAATGAATAAACCATATTCCCAAAGCTGAATTATCATCATTGATAACTGTGCACAAACAAGAAAATGTAACCTTTTCCAATTAATTTCAAACTTCATTATAATCAAACAACAAGAAAAAAAAATCAAAGGGAACATTCTCTTTTAAAATGAAAGTTACTGAAGTGGCAGGGATTTTAGTATCCCTTTTTCAACATAATACAATGAATAGTATAATGGGAAAAAAGTGTTGGTAGATTGCCCTCATTATTAGCAAAGATCAAAGCCAAAGAAATACCAATTGTGGAAGACATGTAGGATCAAATGATGCATTTTAACACTTAAAACAGTCTTGGAGTCACATACTATAAAACAGAACAGACTGTAACCACAAGAAGAACTGTACGTCCCCCCTCCCTCCTCCTTGGAAATAGACCTGAAATGTTTTCATTTGGGCAGACTTTCAAAGCTGGGCCTAGTAGATGATCCTGCATGGAGTAGTATAACAAGGGGTAGGCCACTTGGGATCCAAGAATGGTCACTTAGAGTGACAACTTGGAGCTCAAGAATGGCGACTCATATCATTCTCTGCTCAGAGTGCAGACCCTGATAGTTATACATGCACACAAGTGCACCTCTTGCTCCCATATGGGCCAGCACAAGTCCTATATACAAATCATTTACAGCCCACTACCACTAATTTAGGAGATGTGATGTTGGCACAGGTGTGATTACACCCACAGACTTCCACACTGCCAGTCACAAGCCAAGTCTCTGCAAACAGTCATATTTCTAATTTAAATTTGTAAATATTAGTTTGAGCATGAAAACCCAATGTTTTGGAAAAGCATGCTCTTCTGAAGCATGACTCAGATGTTTGTCCATCCATAATATGCCATTTCCATTTAAACAATTCCCCTGAATATTTATATTATTTCTAGACCCAAAATTTAGAGAGTGAACACACATTTTTAGCTTCATCTCTGTTTCTTTTTTCATGCTTGCTAAGTTCATGCGAATGCCACAAAAATGACAAAGAAAGAGGCACTACTTTCAAATACTTACAAGGAAAAGAAATTATGTTTTTCTTCTTTTTCTTCTTGATGTTCTGGTTTGTTGTACAACTATAATCTCTCTTGCTTTGTACTGTATGTGTAGTAAACGGGGTTTGAAATTCATTAAATACTTTAGCTTCGCTTTAGCTATTAATCTCAGTAGCCATTTATTGGTTTGTATGCCACAAAGCAATGAAGATTATCCCTTAATTAATGCCATTGAAGGGTTCAACCACAATATGGTTTCATAAAGTAATCTTGTAGAGAGAATATTATATGATTTATTATAAACTTGATATAAAATACACTAGTACTGGAAAATATGTAACAAAAATAATACTTGTATGTAAATATGCAATGTACAGGAATTAAATGAATACTGCTACACTTTTTTGTAGTTTTACATTTCTGACTCTCTTCTATGTGTAATAGCTCTCTAGAAGTCAACTGAAAGAGAAGGGGACAGTAGATTTAACTGACACATTTGGGAAACAGGTTCTAAGACATTTTTAGAGATTCTTTTGAAATCCAGCTTTATTTTGAAGCTCTCTGTTGAATTCTAGAGTAAAAGTTTATGATGATATGTACATGTTCATATTCATCTGTCTGTATCATATATTTGTGATTTAGTGGGCTGAATTCCTAATCCCTAATTCCAGTGAACGCATTAAAACTTCAGTGGAATCAGAACTGGATTCTCACTGTGGTTCCATTGTATGTTGCAAGTGAGAAGATAGTAAATGGAAGTATTAGGACCACATATTTAAAATCAAATTTAAACATGTTAATAATAATAGGCAAACATGTATTCCCACTCATTGGTATCCGTTGTATGTAAAAATTGCATCCAAAGTACATGTAACATTGAATAGTATTTAGTTTTAGTTCTTATTTTTCTCATGGGCTACACTCAGCTCCTGGTCTGGGTCCCATTCCCCCTGTAACTCTCCTGCTGATGCTGGAGTCTCTAGGATTCTCCTCCCTCTTCCCTCTTTCAGTTGGCTTCTACTTCCTGCCCCTGTCTCTCAAGGCCAAATGAGCCCATGAATGAGGGACTGAGGGGGACTCAATGATGTAAAATTGTGCAGAACATGTGGCATGATACTGCAGTGCTGGTATGACATGGTGGGGAAGTGAGCATCTGCAGCATTGCATGGTGCCTGGGGGGCAGGCTGCCCACAAGGTGTGTGGCTGGGGGCACATAGCCTTCAGCCATTCAGAATCTGGACATCCCTGTCACAGTGTTTAGTAGAACTGACTTCTAATAGGTCAAAGTACTCACTACAAAGGTAGTGTTTATACTGGGAAAACTTGTTGCATGAAAAAATAGGTTAACTAACAAATTTTAACTAGTATCATCTCAAATGAGATTTTGCCCTTGTTGTGGACAAGGACAGTCCACATTGAATGCCTCCTAGCAACCTAGCTTGCTATCAGCCTAATATTCAACATTAAAAGCCTGCTAGCAAATCACAATTCCAAGGGTAACTGAAACCAGCAAATGCATTTGAAACATGACATTCTAATACCCACTTGACTGGTAAAAATGGTTTGTTACCTTAATGAATTTCCCCAGTATAGACAAGTTCAGCAAAGATGACTAGTTTCATTTTGGGGAAAAAAAATCATGGAATCATAGGAAAGTATGGCTGGAAGCAGCCTCCAGAATTCATCCAGTCCAGCCCTCTGCCTGACACAGGATCTTCATCCGAACCATTCTAAACAAATCCAATGTTTAACCTATTAGCAGAAGTACACAATCAGCCATGACACAACCACAAGTTATAATATCCTAACCTGCCAACAGGTAAAGCAGGGGGACCACAGTGGCCAATATCCTGCTCCTTCAAAGATCATTAAAATACATATGATAGAAAGAGGGCAAGAAAGAGGACCATGCTGAGGAAGGCAAAACCCCCCACAGTCTGTACCAATCTGACTGTTGGGTAATATTCCCTCTTGACCGCAAGTGTGGCAATTGGTTTGACCTTGGGCTGAGGGGAAACAGCCTCTAGCAAGGAATCTCTGGGTTTAAGTCCCACAGGAATACTGGCACACCCCAGTCAAAAACCCCATTCATGGCTACAGCCAAAGCCCAAAGCTTCCAAGGAAGGTGGGGGGAGGGGCACCCCAGTACACATAGCAGCAGGAGGTGTTTTCCCTCTTCTTTATGGCAGCCCTTCAGGTATTTGAAGACTGCTATCATGTCCCCTCTTCAGCAATTTTTCTGCTAGCTTAACATGCCTAGCTCCTTCAGCTTCTCTGTGTATGACTTGCCTTCCAAGCCCTTTATCATTTTTGTCACTCACCTATGAACCCTCTCTAACTTTTCCACATCGTTTTTAAAATGTGAATCCCAAAACTCTGGATGAGGCCTAACCAGTACTGAGTAGAGAGGTGCTGTCACCTCTATGTCTTGCACTTAATGTTTCTATTGATGCATCCCAAAATGACATTGGCCTTTTCTGCAGTTGCATTACAGTGCATGCTCATATTGGGTCTGTGATCTACTAAGATGCCCTGTTCCTTCTCCATAGTGGTGCCATCCAGCCAGGTGTCACCCATTTTATTTTTATTTTTTTGATTATTACTCTGAAGGTATATCACCTTGAATTTGTCAGCACTGAACTTTTAGTTCCAGCCCAGAGTTCCGGTCTACCATGATTCTTCTGAATTGCACTCCTGTCCTCCAACATGTTAATTCCAACATCCAAATCATTAACAACCACACTGAACAGCACTAGGCCCAGGACAGACCCCTGTGGTAGTCTACTTGAAACCTCCTGCCATTCTGATATGGATCCACTTATAATTACTAGAGCCCTACCAAATTCACAGTGGACATTGGCTGAGCAGAGGCTCCTTTAATCCCCCTCCCCATTCCCCCCACACACACACACATATCTCCCGCCAATTGGTGGAGGGGCCATATCGCTCCCTTTTGATTGGCAGGGAGGTGAAAATCGTGTTTTTAAATATGGCACCGTTTTTGCCTCCCAGCTGGTCAGCAACAAAAAGCAGGGCCACCATGGCCCCTCAGCCAATGAGCAACTGGGTGGGGGATGCAGGGGAACCTGCAAGATTAAAGGAGCTGCTGTGCAGTATACTTCTGCCATGAATTTGGTAGGGCCCTAATAAATACCTTTACTTGTGACTGTTGAGCCAGTTGTCCATATATCTTATAGTAGTTTTGTCTAGCCCACATTTCTCCCATTTGTTTATGAGAAAGCTCCATGAAACTTTAAAAAAAAAAATCCTTCATACGTTCCAGATTCACTATATCCACTGCATTCTCTTAATCCACCCAGGTAGTTACTTTGTCAAAAATTAAGATACAGTGTGTTTGGCACAATCTGTTCTTAATAAATCCATGCTGGCTGCTTCTTATCAGCCTTTCCTCCTCTAGATGCTTGCACATGGACTGTAACATTTCTACCATTTTTTTCTTTCACTTCTTTCCCCTTATCCACATTTTATCTGAATTTATCTTCTATGTCTGAATTTGGTATGTGTACAAATGTTGTGCTCTTAAATAGATACAACATACAAATTATACACCTGGATGTGCAGAATAAGAGAGACATTTAGGTTGCTAATATTCTTTTTATAAAATATCTTGGGTAGTTACATATCCACCATCATCTAAACATCTCTTAATATTCCTTTAGCACTCTTAGAAATCAGGCCATAGTTGTTTGTTCTTTTCCATGTACAGGTATGGAACTGTTACTCCGAGGGACCCAGGGTTAAATCTGCTAAGAGACTTGACCATTGCGATGCTTGGTGCCTGGCTCCTGCAGTATAATCTAAACCCTGAGTTAGGTGCCCTAAGCCTTTTTTCTAGCTCAGGGGAGGTCAGGCACTTCAGAATAGAATTCACACCAGCCCCCATATATGTCACTGACCTTAGGTAACATAGCAGGAGTTGTCTCCATGATCTCTTGAACACAAGGGGTGTTTTTACAAGTGTTCCAGGGATGAAGGGGGTGGGGGATGGGCAGGAGGCGCTTTAATTAAAAAAGCTTTGAGAGCCTCTTTAATTAAAGCACCCACAGTGTGTTTTATATCAGCATCCCCACGCTTCAAAATAGTGGTGGGGGTGGTTTAACTAAAGCTCGTCAAATTTGCTGCTGAAATTTAAAGCCCCTGCTGCATCTGAAATGTCCATGAATATTAATCCATCTCCTGATGTGATGGGAACAGTACCAATTCACACTGGAGAAAAGAAATTTAAAGCCCCTGCTGCCATTTTGAAGCATAGGGATACTGATACATGAGACACAGAGACTGGCTGAAGCACGCTAATTAGCACATTCCAGCAGACTTGATTAATCAGAGCACTCTTCCTGCATGTGTATATGCACTCAAGGATAGTATTTCCCCCAACCATATTGGGGCATTCAAAGAAGAGTGGGGGTAATATGTTGTTTCTTTTATGTCCCTAATCTTGGGTTAAGGGCTATACAGCCTTTCATAGTTGTAGATCAGCCATAATGGAACAAAGGGAGAGATTATCACAGTTATTCCCTTTTTGGTTGTTACTTGTAGTTATTACTGGTCATTAGTTTTTTGTTTGTTTTAGAATGTCATCCTTATCTCTGTCGGTAAATGAAACAGAGTGTGTGTTCTGTCCAAAAGTCTGCATATAGCATTATTAATTAAGTTAATTAATCAAGTACAATCCTCAAGATAGTCCTCATAAATAGCTTTATTAAATCTCTGAGCTTTGTAAGATATTTCAAAGCTTCTCTATGGATTTGATGTAAAACCTAATATGTCATTAATCTAGACAAAGTAATGCAGAGTTTAAACTGAAAAAAAAAGTTTTCTAAGCTCATTATATACCTTTTCCTTATACAAACAATCAGTGCTGAGTTCTGTTTTGTCTAATACCAGCATGGGACAGAATTGTAATCTTTTGTGATTACATTGTCATTAATACAGGATGACTTCAGTATATAAAATCAAGCATGTTCAGAAGTAATTCTTGTTACATAGGTGTAATATGAGTCCAGTCCTGCAAGGGGAGAGGCAGACCCCTGTGCTGGAAAACCCCCCACTGAATCTTCTCTTTAAAGGACTGGGGCTTGTAGGCTTCATAACACCTGAAATTATAATTATTCACATTCAGCAAATATTAATGAAGAATATTACTCAGCCTAAATCAGGAAATAGCATACAACGGATTGAGAATAAGGGAGATCTGTGCAGATAATGAGCTTTCCTAAAAGGAATTGGAAAGCCAAAGTACCTGTGCTCCTCTTTCAGTGTGTGCAGAGATTTTTGGATTTTGCAGCGTGTCTAGTAATGGTAGCAAAATTGTGTTCACTGTGAAAGCAGCAGTAGAGAATCAAGTGTCTGTATATAACTAGATGGCAACAGACATAAAGTCTGGTTTAGACATGGGACTTAAATACAATCTACCTGATGTGTTTATGTAGCAGGATTTACAGGGCATAGCACTATGTAGGACATGCACTTCCCTTTCCCTCTCTATCTTGCATATTGGCAGGCAAGGTTCTTTGCGTAGATGTGATATCTTTTATTAGACCGCCTGAGTAGTTGGGAAAAAAGATCTTTTCAAGCTTTGGGGAACAAGCACCCTCTCTCAGGCATAGGGAATCTGCTGTTCTGAGATCTCCAAGGAATGAAAGAAGCTAAATGTGTGACAGGATGCCAGTGAGAATGTAAATAGGTGGAAATTAGGAAAACAAAATCTTGCATATTGGTACTCAAGTAAATCTGCCCTTTCCAAGCAATAGAAACACACCAGTTTCACTACGAGTTTTTTTTTGCTTTCATAGAAGAACAGACCCCTTTTATTACTTAATAAAAAAATCCATCCTATGTGCAACTTTTGTGTGAATTCATGAGTGTTTTTTCATATTTGTTTGATCTCTTACTGCCACTTTAATTCTTATTGGACTTCTCATTGAATGCAAAGAAGTGTGGATTTACAGTATGTACAGGGAATGATAATGACTATTTTAACAATTGTAATTAGATAAATATCCGTATTTGAAAATACCTTGTAAATAACGGTGGGAGGTATTATTAATCATAGCATATAATAATTTTAACTTGTATATTTCTGGTAACATGGGATCATAGGAAAGTAGGGCTAGAAGGACCTCACAAGGTAATTTAGTCCAGCTCCCTGCTCAGGGCAGAATCATTCCTGACTAAACATTCCCAGCCAAGTGTCTGCCCAACCTACTCATGAAAAATTTCCAAGGACAGTGATTCTACAATTTCTCTAGGTAGCCTGGTCCAAGGCTTGACCATCCTCACAGTTAGAAAGTTCTTCCTAATCTCCAACCTAAACTTCCTCTGCTGCACTTTGAGGTCATTACTCTAATCCTGTCCCCTATGCCCATAGAGAAAAGCTATCTCCATCCTCTCTATACTCACCCTTCAGGCATCTGAAGACTGTCATAAATTCCCCCTCAGTCTTCTCTTCTCCAGAGTATAAATAACCCTAGTTCTTTCAGCCTTTACTCATAAGTCTTGCCTCCCAGGCCCCTAATGATTTTTGTTGCTTTCTGCTGGACTCCTTACAATCTGTCCACATCCTTCTTTAAGTGTGGGGCCCAAAACTGAACACAGTATTCCAGGTGAAGCCTCCCCCATACTGAACAGAGCAGACAAATCTCTTCCCTGGATTTGCAAGCGACACTCCTGTGAATATAGTTCAGTATGCTGTTAGCTTTTTTTGCAACAAGAGCACACTGTTGGCTCATATTCAGTTTATGATGTTAAGTAACCTCTAGGTTCTCTTCTGCAATACTGCAGCCCAGCAAGCTGCTCTCCAGTCTGCATTTGTACATGCACCAGTCTGTATTTGTGTATATTGCAGTTCTGGTTTGAGCTAAAATGTTTTGAAGTCCTGAAAGACTGAAGTAATGGAAGACTTTTGAGATTAAAGCTGGCAATAGAGTCAGAATCAAAACAGCATGTAGCTATGTGGCTTACTATCTGAAATATCCATGAATATTAATCCATCTCATGATGTGATGGAAACAGTACCAATTCACACTGGATAAAAGAAATTTAAAGCATAATTTTAAAGTCTATTTGATCAAATTGGTTAGCGAGACAAGATGCACTCAATTGTTAATGTTGTTCTTGATATGTTAATTACTTAAGAGAAGAATTATGACAGTTTAATTATACTGTGTACATTTATCATAATGCACCTGCATAATATCTTTTTGGGCTATAGTCAATAAAAACGCTGTAATATTTACCCGAATATGCTTATTTTTATTTTGAGAGTTTGAATGTAGTACAAAATACAAAAAGACATAGTCTGTTTAAAAGAAACAAAAAGTTGATGGCTTACAGGTTTGTATTTACAAGCTGCAGGGTAGTTTATAGCAAGTAAGCTTGACATCAGTCCCGTTTCATAATCATAGAATCATAGAAAATGAGGGTTGGAAGGGACCTCAGGAGGTCATCTAGTCCAACCCCCTGATCAAAGTAGGACCAGCCCCAACTAGATTATCTAAGCCAAGGCTTTGTCTAGCCAGGTCTTAAAAACCTTCAAGATGGAGCTTCCACCGCCTCTGGGTAACCTGTTCCAGTGTTTTACTACCCTCCTAGTGAGAAAATTCTTCCTAATATCTAACCTAAACTTCCCTTGATAGAACTTGAGACCATTGCTCCTTGTCATCTTCCACCACTGAAACTGAATAATGATAATACTGAATAATGATAAAGCTGAAACTGATAATACTGAATAACTCATCAAATGAAAAAGCCAGTAGTTAAAGAAAGTGAAATTTACCTCAGTTTGAGGATTTATGTAAATCCCTGTGCACCAAAAACAAATATTCTGTTTAACCCCTCTGCACAAGATTTAGGTTGTCTTTGAGAGCCTCATGCTGACCCTCCACCATGTATTGAGCTTTAGTCGTAAGGAATAGTTTAGAGGATACAAAAAACTAAATTTTGATGACTTTTCAGTGACAAAATAATAATGATGTGATGATTTAGAGAAATCTTTTCAATGTACATCTTTTTTCCTATCTGATGTCATATGTGTCTGTCTAAACTCTGTTTTGATGGTAGTATTCTTTGCCTTCTCTCTTTCTTGTCTTGTGTCAAAGTGGAATTCCAAAGCCTATTCATACAAGGCTAACAGAAGAGGATCACTGAGTTAATTGCCCTCCTATTAAAATGAAATTGCTCTCAGACAATAAGCTAGCTAGTTCCTACTCAGGAAAACTGGTTTATCAGGTGTGAGGTTGCCTAGAAATAAGTCACCTGGGAAGAATCTGTTAGGGTTGATTAAAAGGGTAGGGTCTATTTTACTCCAGTTGGGTTTTTTTAGGAGTTGAAATTGAGGTGAGATGTTATGTAAGCCTTATGAGGTAGAAGTAAATCCTGCTTTCCTGAATATGGTTGTATTCTCAAGAGAAAAGTGAGTCAGAATGACAATTGTACTCAAGATATTTGCTGTTTTCTAAATAATCTAAACCATCTTTGACTTTTTTTTTTAATTTAAAAAGCAGTTGTATTTAGAAATGTTGTGCAAATCTGTGTGTGATGTATCCCTGACAAAGTACCCTTTTAAAATAAGAAAGCTCACTTGCACCTTAATTCTAGAGAACATGAAAAAACTCCTGAGAAGGCTTGGGGAGGTGTATCTAGTTTCAGGGCCTATCTGGTTTAGTAGTCCTTACTCATAAATGCTGTGTTAGATATTTATATTTGGATTGTCTAGAAACCCCAAACTAGGGGCAGTGCCAAAGTCTGTTTGTTCCCAGCAAGCTAACGGCAGCGTTTGAAACTGCCTCAAAACGGGTACTAATGATATCTTGTGCCTTTCAGAAAATGTTATCTAACAAAAGAACCTGAAAATTACGGACACTTACCCTTTTTCCTGCATATCTCAGAGTCTTATCTTTAACTTCCCCAGAGCTGGCAGTAGCTAATGGAATTATGTGTGAGCACTACAGCTGTGTTCACTTTGTTAGCTGCAGCTGTTCTGAAGGGTGGAAAGATTTGTTAGAGCTATCTGGCATAGTTGTGAATATGGTGGTGTTTTGTGGAAATGAGTTCTTCTCCCTTTCCTTTGATCACACATACATAGGTAAGAGGTTCACTTGCATTTTGAGTGATCCAGAATGCTTTATTTCAGTGCTGCTATTGTGTAGGTTGTGTCTGTAGTAGGGATTTTCTTGCTCTGCATATTGTTAGCGGGATAGTGAGGGAGAAATGCTGCTTATTAGTTTAATCCTCAGGAGATAGCTGGCCTTGTGTGTCTAATAATGAATGGCCCATAAAACTTGGTAGATATTTTTGTTTTTTATGTGGAATAGGCTATCTTCAACTAATCGGGCAGCTCTGGTTCAGTGTGGGGTAAAGGCAGATACTGTGAGTTATGGATGGATTGGGCTGCCTGGACAGGTACTTTAATTTTCAAACTTCTGAAGATCAAGAAGTTTAATTTAGCTGAACCCAACATCCAGGAAAGGCAAAGGACGCTACTGGACAACATTAGTTCTGCATCAACGAAGCTTTCATTGGAAAAAGGTGTGTTGTTCGTTTGTTTGGTTGGTTGGGTTTTTTTTGTAGGAGTTGGTGATCACTTAACAGTTGGAGCTATTGTATTGGTTTGCTCCTGAGAGCCTATAGGGACTATGTAAATACCGTATGATTCCTAAGTGTTTCTATATATTCTCTTTAAACAAGGATTATAGCTGTATATGTTTCCAGTATGTAGCTACAGACAAGGGTAATAAGGAATCAGACATGTTTGGCATCCCAAAATCTTGATGTGTGAAGTTGCTACATAACAAATGTGAGAACTGGTGTGTGTTCCTCCTTCTCCAACCCATAGACAGCAGCACATGTGCTTCCATTTCTGACTTTATTTCACTAAAGAGGGCTTGTTTGCCATGCATCAGCGACTTAGACCTTCTGAAAAATGCTCAAGTCATGATTCAATCCCTAGGACTGCACAAACCAAACCAAGGAAACAAATGGAATGTCAAATTTGACAATGTCTAGAAAAGCTGTTTTTGAAGGGGAGGGGGGCTGTATCCTTGCCTCTGGTGACCCCAAACTTGAATCCTTAGTGAGAACTACCACAAGAGTCACTAGATTTCACATTTCAAGACAATATAAGAGGAGTTTGTGTAATCTACATTGATTTTTGTAGACCAGTATAATTTATGTGGAATCAGGAATGGGCAGGTTATCCTAGGGATGCTGTTCTTGGTAGGCAGTCTCTTAATATGGTGACAGTGGAATGGGTAATAGTCTCTTTGCCTTTTAGCAAATGGCTGTCCCAGGATGAATGGAGACAGGTGCAACATAAACTGTTGTAATTTATACCAGTTAGGGGTTCATTCCAAAATCCTCTTAGATTTAATCCCCACAAGTTTAGGTGAAATTATCCTGTTCTAGGTTTTTGCCGCCTCTGCTCACTTTTTTTTCTTTATGTTCGTGAAGCACTGCTATGCCAGAACAAACATGGTGTTTGTCTATGCCCCCAATATACATGTGGAGTTCAGAGTACTTGGTATAACCTTTCAGCCTTCAGCAGCGCAGGAGTCCTTGCCTATGTCTGTGCCAAAACTGACACTTGCTCTAATACAGATATATGAAAACTGCTGGGGAGTTGCTTCGAGAGGGGAGTCATGTATCATCATCATCATAGTAGCTAGGGTCAGGAGGGACCTGAACAGATCATCTAGCCTGACCCCCTGCCACAGGCAGAAATGAATGCTGGGTTCACAAGACCCCAGACAGCTGATCGTCCAACCTCCTCTTGAATATGCCCAAGGTAGGGGTGAGGACCACCTCCCTGGGAAGTTGGTCCCAGATTTTGGCCACCCTAACTGTAAAATATTGCTTTCTGATCTCCAACCTAAACCTATTCTCCATCAGCTTATGACCATTGTTCCTCGTCACACCAGGTGGTGCTGGGGAGAAAAGAGCTCTGCCTTTTTGCTGGTGATCCCCCCCCCTGATGAGCTTGTAGGCAGCCACCAGGTCCCCCCTCAGCCTCCTCTTGCTGAGGCTGAACAGGTTCAGGTCCATCAGTCTCTCCTCATAGGGCCTGTCCTGCTGCCCTCTCACCAAGCGGGTGGCCCTCCTCTGAACCCTCTCCAGGCTGGCC
>NW_005842004.1:2159080-2175542 GCF_000455745.1 Alligator sinensis
AACCTGTCCACCACTACTCTCTGGGTGCGCCCCATCAGCCAATTTTTTTACCCATCCAACTGTGCAGGCATCAATGCCACAGTCGCTTAATTTATTGATGAGGATGGGGTGAGAGACAGTGTCAAAGGCCTTCTTAAAGTCTAGAAAGACTATGTCCACAGCGACACTATCATCTAAGGATTTAGTTACTTGGTCGTAAAAGGCAATCAGGTTGGTCTGGCAGGACCTGCCTTTGGTGAAGCCATGCTGATTGCCCCTGAGCACGATCTCCCTTGCAGGCCCCCCACAGATATGCTCCTTGATGATCCTCTCCAAGAGCTTCCCAAGCACCGAGGTGAGGCTTACAGGCCTATAATTTCTTGGGTCCTCCTTCCTTCCCTTCTTAAAAATAGGGACCATGTTAGCCAGTTTCCAGTCCCCCGGCACTTGGCCAGATGACCATGAATGCTCATACAGCTGGGCCAAAGGCTCTGCGATGACCCCTGCCAGCTCCCTCAACAACCTTGGGTGGAAGGCATCTGGACCTGCAGATTTAAAAATGTCTGGCCCTTCCAGAAGATCCCTAACTACATCTGCACTGACTGAAGGCTTGATAGAGCTATCCCTAAGATTGTCCCTACCTCTGGTAGGTGGGATATCCCAGTCCCTGTTAGGAAAACAGAGGCAAAGAAACTGTTTAAAAATATCAGCTTTCTTGTTTGGCATGGCCACCAGATTTACGGTTTGTCTTGCAGGGGCCCTACATTGCCTGGAGCCCTCTTCTTGCTCCCAATGTACTTGAAAAAGGACTTTTTGTTGTCCTTAATCCTGAACGCTAGCCTGAGTTCCATCTCTGCCTTGGCCTTCCTAATAGGCCTTCTACACTCCTGGGCCGAGGAGGAGTACTCCTCCTTGGTGATAGTTCCTCCCTTCCACTGGTTGTATGCCTCCCTCTTAGTCCTCAGGCATTGCTGAATGCCCTTGCTGAGCCAAGGGGGCTTCTGAGCACTCTTACCCCAACTTGCTTCTCTCAGGGACTGTTATCCTTTGGGCCTGGAGGATTGCCCCCTTAAGGTACGACCATCCCTCATGGGCTCCCATCTTCTCCACCTCCACGTGGGTTTATTTTCATCTGTTTCCTTTTTTCTCCAAAACTATATGCGTTTCTGTCATTTTGAACGCAAACTGATGATTTTGGGTGATAAGTTGGCCTGGAAATAACCCTCGTCTTTTCTTATAATTTATGAGTTTCAGTTATGTCTCCCATTTGTTGATCCCATTGCCATTATTTTGGGGGGAAATCCAGGATGTTGATTTTTCTGACCCAAGAACAATGGGTCAGTCCTCATACACTGAATCATTGGGCACCATGCAGGACTCAGTTTCACAGATAGGGTAGCGTGATGCAGCATGGGCTGTCTAATGCACACAGCAAAATTGCGTGGTATCAGTTTTGGGGAGAATGCACCATTAAAGGGCCTGGATTTTTCAGCTGGTAAAAATTGGCAGCAGTGAAATCAATGAATCTGTATAGCTTTTTACAACTGAATATCTGGCTTGAGTATGAGACCACTAAAGAAGATATACCACCTATACCTACTCCTTACATTGTCCTTGAAAGGCTCCCCAAGATAAATAGAACCAGATTTAGAAACGATGAAAACATCCAAAACATAGACAGTTGCAGAGATTTGTGATAATGATTTATCTTGACTATCACATTCTCCTAGATAAAACAGAAGGAAATTTCTGCCTGCCAAACAGAAGATTCAGGAGCTCTCTAGAAAGTGAAGCCTTCACACAGCAAGAAATCTGAACTGAGTAAAGACACAGAATTCTACAAAATAGAAACTTCTGATATGGTGATGTTGCTTTCTCTTGTGAACTACAGCATTTAGCTTTGCTTCTCTGTAGCTGTTCTTTATATGAATCGACCCATGATAAGAGTGGAGCAGACCTAGAAAATCTGTCCGATCTGTTCATGTATCTTAATAATGGTTCTGCCTGACAAATTACTTCTAGTAATGGCACATTTTAAGAAGCCTACTGTTCAGTGATATGCTCCTAGTTTGCTGTTTCTCCAGCGAAGGGACTAACTTAGACTAATTAGCAAGCGGCATTCTCACTCAGTAGAAAAGAGCTTACACACTGTTTTCAAAATCTGCCTTCCTTGAGAATTGTAAATTTAAACAAAAATGGCAGAAATACAAGCCCCATCCTCCTAAGGGTTGGCAAGTTCTTCTGGGTGGTGGGGGGAGGGGGGGGTTGTTGTTTTGTTTTTCTCATTCTGACATTTCTGTCTATATCCCTGTCCCAGAAAGGATTAAAGGTGGTAGAGTGTTTTGCTTTGTTTTTATTATTTAGTCAGCATGTTTTAATTATCTAGGACATTAGTGTGGACAAAGCAAATTGTACTTTAATGCCTGGTAGCTGGTCAAGCTGAAACTTAAAGGAAACCTGAGGTTTCAACTTGATCACCTAAGGTGCTAAAGGGCAGCTTGCCCTGCCAATACTACTGGTTCTTAAATGTGATAGGTAGCGCACATTCAATGAAACACCATTTCATTTTAGTCGTGGATGAGTACTAGGAAATTTACTCAGCAACTTCCTGCTAGCTATCTAATACCCCTTAGAACAGGGAGGTCAACAGAATAAGGAAGGCCTTGTTATGTTTAGAAACAGTATGGGAACAAGAACATGACTTCAGTTTTGTTATTAAACATATCGCAGTGAAACATCTCTGGCAATTTGTCCATGACAAAACAAAGTGGATTGCAACCTGGCATATATGTGTACTAGTAGTTTTGGGCAGAGAACAGTTCTTTGAACCTGTGAGAGAAAGTTGTGTATCTAAAAGAAATAGAAATATTGGCTTCTTTTATTTTTTTCCCTGTGAGTTGTGCTGTTTCTGTGTCTTGTACAGTATTATATTACCACTTAGAGAATGAAAAAGGCTCTAGCATTAAAACAGAAAAACTACACAAAGTAAACAGCTATTTGTATTGTTGTTTGCCTCTGCTTTCCTTGACTAGAAAATACTGCTTCAAACTCATGTTTGGCAAATAAAATCGCAGTGTTTGGGGTTTGTTTGGTTGGGTTTTTTCGGCTTTCTTTTTTTTTTTTTTTTTTTTTTTTTTTTTAAGGATTTTATTTTGAGCTAATTTAGTGTCTCTGAGAATAAGATTGACAGAACATTGGAAACTGGTGTCTTTTGTATTTATCTTCAGAAGAAGTACATGCACTGCAGGCTTCCATATGTAGTCTTGATAACCTGTCTGTCCTCTTTTCAGAATATCACATTCAGTTCAGCCCACAGTTAATTCCTGGACAATCCTTCCTTTCTGGTTGAGTCTACAAACAACAGTGAAATTTAACTGTTATGTGCCTATGGTATAGGCACACACATCATGGAAATGATACTTAGTATTTTACACAAATCACTGAACAGACTGATCTTAAGAGGGACTGACCACACCTAAGAGACTCTAATTCAGATTTTATCATGAGCCAAGGCCTTCTTGCAGTCAGCTAATTTTTGAACACATGATTGTGGTAAGATTACATGAAAGTTTTCCCTGTAGAGAGAGGGGTATATGTATGCAACATAACAGTGCATTGGACCTGATCAGACTACACACAGCAGGACACTATCATTCCAACTAAATAATCACAATGAAAATTCTAGTTAAGGGTGAAATTCTGTCCCAAAGTCCACTAATCTCTTATTTCTTTCTTATAACAGAATGTGTTTGTTTTAAATGTGGGTCATTTCTGATGGTCATTAATATACTACTTGTCTACTGGGTAGTTGTCATCCCTACAATGTCATGTGGATATGAAATGTGGGTGACCTATTGGAAACAGTTGATATCTTTGGAACTTACTATCAGTGTTATCTTTGGAAATCCCACATGTCAATTGGAAGGACAGAAGAATGAACACCAGCATTCTGGCTCAAGCAAATACCACCAGCATTGCAGCCATGTTTATACTAGCTCTCTAGTAGAAGATCTGTGCTGCTACCCAGTCCATTCACATGGGGTGGATAATATAATGACCTCCAGGGAAGGTTAGCTGTGAAATAAGCAGAGGTAACTTTGCTGAATAAGCAGTCTTGAACCAAGCAGCAGCAGTACTACCAGGATGTGGTGGGGACAGCAGGTGGCAATACTCACCCTCCTGAAAAGCTGCTTATCCTCTGAGAGTGCTATGACATGGCAAGTACAGGTCATGACTCTAAGAAGCTTGTCCAGCCCCCAGCCATGGATCTACAAGTCTTCAGCAGCAGAGCAAACAGAAGAATCAAATGGCTGCAAAGGTTGTAGTGAAACAAGATCTCCAGTTATCTTGGCCTCCTTGCCATCGGATTAAGGTTCTGTTCTGTCAAGAAACACGTGGAAGCTGATGTGAAGAAGCTGCTGCTGCTTCTGCTGCTGCTGCACAATGAAAGAAATCGCTTCCATGAAAACAGCTTTAGTCCATTTTTTTTTTCTTTTTTTTTCATTCAAGCCTTTAGCTGACCAGCTAGTGATGATGGGAGCAGGATTGTGGGGCCTGGAAACTCCTAGTCATGAACTGGCACAAAGGTGGCAGTTACAAGAAGGTTGCCTAGCACTTGGATGAGGAAGAAGTGTGATTTGGCAGCTGTAACTAACTCAGCAGCCCTTTTTAGGATTTGCCATATGGGGAAGGGGCTAGAAAAAGTGCCCTAAACATAGTTTGCCTATTTTTTTCCTGATTAGATAATCACATCCAGTGGGATCACCTTTACTGTGGTCGAAATAAAGATGCACAATCAGTTTTGAGACCTAGAAAATCAGGACCTTCATGGACAATCCTCACAGTGAAAGTCTAAACTGCTGCACTACAATTTTATGGCTTGAACTCGGGTTACCCAACACTGACATTGCTGCACTGAGTGAGACCCAGTGAGTGGGGAATGGCCAGCTCAAAGAATGAGGCAGTGGCTATACCCTCTCTGGAAGGGTAAACAAGGCAAGTATTGACTTCATGGAGTTGAATATGCCATTAAGAATGAACTCTTAAACCAACTCAATGAGTTCCATATTGAAATTAATGAGCGCTTTAACTGTCAAATTTCTAGAGAGTCGATATGGCACTGTCATTTGCCTGTATGCCTCGATTCTTGACGTTGCTGATGGAATGAAGGAGGAATTCTATGCCAACCTTGACCAAGTCCTTTCCAATGTTCTGGAGGGAGATGGGCTCACTCTGCTTGGTGATTTCAATGCCAGAGTTAGAAGAGACTCGTGCCTCTGGAACAGAACAATCTGTTAGGAAGGAGTAGGAAAGGTTGACCCTAATGGCATCCTCCTCTTGGCCAAACGCACAGAAGATGGACTCGCTGTCACCAACACCCTGTTCTGCTTGGAAAAACAGGTACAAGACATCCTGGCAACACCCTCAATCTAAGCATTAGCACTTGATTGTGTCATCGTTCATGCTTGGAATCGCAAAGATGTCCATATCACTCAAGCAATGCTAGGAGCTGATGATTGCTGGACCGATCACTGATTCATCTGCTTGGTTATGTCAGTCAAACTGGCTCAAATGTTGGCTGCAGCAGAAGTAATGCTGATGGAAGGTCAATGTCAAATGATTTAAGGACCCAATTAAGGGAGACCTCTTCCACCAGCACCTAAATGAAAAACTGGTGAATTCCAAAAAACAGCAATAGAACAATGTTGGCAGCACTTTAGGTGCCTTCAGATCCACCACCAGCACCTGTGAAGAGATGTTTGGATTCTCTACCAGGAAACACCAAGACTGGTTTCATGAGAATGCTGTTGATCAACACTTGGATCTCCTGCTTGATCATAAGACGCTTTGTGTTTGGCAGAATGACACCAACTACAAGTAGAAGAAATTGAATCCACAACAAGCCAAGGCAGAGGTCCAAAGGAAGACCACTCAATACAAAGGACAGATGGTAGGAAGATGAGGTGAAGGAGATTCAATATAATATACCCTGTTTTTAAGTGCCGCCAAAGCCATCTACAGTCCGAACACTTGGGGACCAACCCCCTTGAGACCTAAGGATGGAGGGGACCTGATCAAGGAAAAGGAAGCCATCAATGTCTGTTGGAAGGAACATCTTGAAGACCTTCTCAATCAAGACTATTGACAAGAGTATTCCTAACTTCATCTCTCAACACCCAGTCGGAGATGATCTTGAAATCCTTCCAGCTCTTGACGAGTTGAGGAAAGCCATCCAGCTGATGAAGAGCAAGAAGGCATCTTGAGCAGATGGAATCCCTGCTGAAACCTTCAAATGGTGGTGAGGGGGAGGAGTTTACATCACTTCTCCATGCCCTTACCTTAAGGATCTGGAATGATGAGGAAATACCAGGTGATCTCCAGAGATGTCTTGAGCGTGACAATTGGGGGGGGGGGGGGGGGGGGGGCCGTGGTGGGGGGGGGGGGAGGGGGAGAGATGTTTCCAACTGGAAACCACATAGGTTTGCTGTCCACTACAGGAAAGATCATTGTGAGAACCTTCTTGAAGCGTTCCTCCTGGAATCTCAGTGTGAGTTTAGGGCATCAAAGAGGCACAACCAACATGATCTTCACTACTTTCCAGATACAGGAATAATGCTAGGAACAACATAAACCTCTCTCTATGGCCTTTCTTGACTTCATGAAAGTCTTTGCATCTGTCAACCAAGAAACTCTATGAAAGGTCCTTCTGAGTTACAGATGCCCACCAAAAGTTGTCATCATCATTCTTTGCCTGGTCTATTATTGTATGCCAGGGGTCTTCAACCTTTTTGGAGCAGTGTATCCCTGGCAGCCAGACATGGAACTGAGAGAAGTGGCACTGCGTGCAAGCTTTCCCCATATCTGGTTGGGCAGGTGGTGCCTGCAAAGCAGCACAGGATCATATGTGGTGGCTCTCTGTTCCCACCCACACATACCTCCTAGGGCCTTCTCAAGTACTGACAACTCCTGCTGTATGCAGCCATAGGTTCTCTGTAATGGATATACTGCAGATCCCTTTGAGGTTTAGAGTAGAGTTAAGAAGGACTGTCATTGCTCCAACACTTCTTGATGAGCCTTACCACAATACTATATCTGACCATCAAAAGGCTTCCATTCCATGTGGAGCTAAACTACTGAAATGGATATTAAGCTGTTTTAACCTTAACTGACTCCAAGTCAAAACCAAGAATACCCTGACCTCAACCATCAAGCTCCAGTATGCTGATGATGCTGTAGTGTGCATTCACTCAGAAGCTGAGCTTCAGGCAATTGTTGATGTGTTTACTGAGGTGTAAAAGAAAATGGGACTCATGCTTAACATTCAGAAGACTAAGGACCTCCATCAACAAGCTTTTAATGATCAGTCCCCAGCTCTGGTAACTCAGATTTATCAGAGAACTCTGGAGAACGTTGAGTATTTTCCTTACCTCGGAAGCCATGTCTTGCAGAAGGCTGACATCAAAGAAATCCAGCATCACCTCAAATGTGCAGCTACATCCTTTGGATGCCTGAGGAAATGGGTGTTTGAAGATTGTGACATGAGATTCAAAACGAAGCTTGTTGATTATCAAGCAGTCATGACTTTTTTACCTTACTGTATGGAGCTGAGACTTGTCTACAACTTGAGGTGTCTCCTGTATGTTGTCCAAGTACTGTCCATGTTGCCTGCAGGAGCTCCTTTGAATCCAATGGGAAGACAGATGCACCAAAGTTAGTGTCCTCTCACAAGCTAACATTACGAGCATCAAAGTGATGATCCTCTGACATCAACCTCCCTGGGCTGGCCCCATCATATAGAGATGTTTGCTTTCAGACTCCTGAGGCAAGTTCTATTTTCCTAGCTCAGCAAACGCATATGCTCAAGAGGAGGGCGGAAAAAGTGCTTCAAGGACAATCTCAAAGCCAACTTAAAAAAATGCAACATCAATTCATGGGAGGCTATTGCTCAGGGCCATCCCAAATGGAGGAAGTCTGCTGCAAGGATTTCAGTACTTTGAAATCTTACTATGACAACAGGGGATGGAAAAGCAGGAGTGCAAGAAACATTGTGTTGCTAACTGAACCAAGAATCCAGAACTACCTACACTGTACAGAAACAAGTGCCCAGCTGCAACAGTCTGTCAATCCAGGATAGGCTTAGTCAGCCACTCTTTAGACCCGCAGGTAAGCCAACCATGTAAGACAATCATCCTCTTTTTTTTTTTTGCAAGGGATTGTGGATACTGATTATACCAGCTCTGTTGGATAAGACACATTCTAAGGAGCCTGACAACCAGGTCCCAAAATGGGTTCTATGTTCTCAATTCACTGGTGGTCACCATTTTAGAGGTGGGCAAAGAGATTCAAGGACACCTTGAAGTCCAGTTTGAAGAAATGTTGTATTAATATCAGTATCTCAGTAACTTAAGTACTGAATTTGTCCCCAGTGACACAGGGTGGGGGAAAAAAAGGCATCAATCTTCTTGAGTAAACATGTCTCACTATGGAGGCTCGGAGACAAAGGAAAAGAGCTATGGCTCAACGTTACCAGGATCTACTCCTTCCTGCTAGAACTACTTGACATGTCTGCTGTTGAACATCTGAATCTTAGATTGGCCTCTTCAGTCATCTAGAGACTCGCCAGTTACTTCCTTGTTTTACTGGAAGAATGTCATCCTCGTATTGAAAGACTGACTATGATTACAATTATCTTCATGTCTTTGGCAATAAGTTCTTTCTGGAGCAATAGAAGAATAAGTTGGAGGAAAAATCATAAGGAAAAAGCATCTTGGCATTAATTAGCTACTCAGTAGAAATAATTGCTAATGTTAGGTGTGCTTGCAGCAGCACTGTTAGTTATCAAACTAGATCTATATTCATTACTGTCTTTAACGTGACAAATAATTACTTCAGGAAAAGAAAGGGCCTGGATTTTTTTTTTTTTTTTTTTTAAACATTTCACTTATAAGCAATGAAACTATCAAGCAGGGATAATTGCAAGAAAGATTTAAAATGAGTATAAAAAGTCTGTAATAAGACGCCATCATTTTATTATTAATGCTTTTCTGCAAAAGTTGAGGGTTGGTTTTTTTTTTTTGTTTTTCCATACAGTGTAGGGTTGTTGTGGTTTTTTTTAAAAAAAGCTTTTTAGTATAACTAACATTTAACTGTAACTATTAGAGCCTAATCTATATGCAGAGATCCTGGGTCCCTGTCATGCAGATTACAAAGTTTTCTATGACCACCCTATTAAACTCTGTTTTAAATCTGACTTTCTGGATGCTTCTCCAGGAAAAGAACATGGAGATTTGGGACTAGGGTAAAGGATATTATAATGGGAAGATATGCTGTAAGAGGAAGGAAAATATAGTGACTAAATCGCCAGATGCATCGCAAAACATCTGCTCCAGTCTCTTCAATGCTTCTCCTGGAGCAGTGCATCTCCATTGGCCTGTGCACAGAGCTGTAGTGTTAATATCATAGTTGAACCAAGTTACAGGGGAATGAAACCATAACAGCACCACAGTCTTTTTTTACCAGTATCTACAACTGCTTAAGCCACTCAGATCATTGTCTGAAGCAAATGATAGTGAAATGTCACCAAATACATTTCTTGGATGTTGGATGAACAGAAGTAAGGAATGAGAATCAATATGTGTACCTCCAGTCTTGAAGTTTTTTTTTTTTCTATTTGTGTTTACTCCAGAGTTAAAAATCAATAAATAAATAACTGGAATTTTACTACATAAATCTATGACTTTTGCTCGTTTGAAAGTAACCACTCAGACATTTTGGAAAAATGATTGTTCTCATTTATCTTTCTCCAACTTCTGCTTTTAATATCAAGTTTTTTCCTCTTCAAAATTGTTTAAAAGTAAACATAATTTGCAGAAGAAAGAAATATTATAGTGGCTGTATTAAATATGTCAGTTTGACTGTCTTTCAACAGCCAACAAGAGTTCATCCTGGAAGATCTTCATAAATATATGAATGCTTTTGACACAAGCAAAACAAGAATATGTTTATGTTGCACGACAGTGTATGCTTAACAAAACACGCAAGAGTTCAGAAGTATATTGCAAGTCTAAGTATTACTAACCTTATTTTTCTGTTAGTCCTCCTTCATACTGCTTGTGCTTCTGTAATTCACTGTTAGTTCATCGTAATTAGTGGAATGCTTGCATATACAAAAATATATGTGCATTATTGCTCTAGTTGAGCAAATGTCACTTTTCAAGTCAAGATCTGTTTCATTCTTCTTGTAACCTACTTGGAGAATAATTTCATAATCCTTACACAAGATGGGCTATCATATTGGGATTTGTCTTGCAGAAGAACTGCAGGACTGCCCACAATGGCTTTAATCTTTTAACTTTGTAATACACAGCATCCTATTCTTGTTACTCCAGGATATATTTACTGGAAGCAGTGACTCTCCATAGCGTAATTGGTATTGCTCCTTGTGTAAATGAGGTCCCATTGGGACTTGTAAAGTTCAAGCTCTTCTTTTACCATTTGTACATGCTGCAGCAATTAGCACTTGAATTAAAGCTATTATTGTCTGCACCATAATGATGCACTGCATTTTTACACCTTACTATAATACAGATTTCTATGTCATTTTGTAAAACTTCACAAAAATAAGTCGGAACTCTTAGCCTCATTTAAATCAAATCCAATATTTTGTTTGTTTTCTTTTCCGTAATATTTTCAATATATGGTAGACAGGGTGCCCGCTAAATGTTATGTTGATGAAAAATGCAACAATGTTACCACGTGGAACTAGAATGAAGATGCAAGTTTTAAAAACTACATTAAGGGCTATTTTTAAATAGGGGGGACAGAAAGGGAGGGGGGGTGGAGAAGACTGGAAAACCAGCAAAATCACATTCCAAAGAACTAAATGTGCAAACAAGTAGGGCTATTCTTAACCAATTTATTAAATTTGGTTTGTGTGCACAAATGACCATAATCTTCCCCCTGATTATCGTGTTTGTATCAATTCTGATGGTCTTGAATTGGATGATGGCACCCTTTATTTTTCCACAGCATTCATCTCTGGCCCCTGTACCAACTATAAAACGAGGAAGACTGGAAGAGTATTTGGCTATCTTTCCTTAAATTTTGAAGTGAGCCACTACCTCCTGTTAAGAAATAACCCCCAACCACTTGTGCTTGTGCGTACCAAAGCTCACCAATTAGGCTGTATAAACTCAACACTGTTTTTAAACTCTCTTGGCATGTGTGGAGCAGCCATGGAGGGGCAGGGGTTGTCTTCTGGTGGCAGTCCTTGGTTGCTTTTGGAGGTCAGAAATACTTGTCCATTATGACTTTAGTAACAGTACTTTTAAATTTTATTTCTAGCCTTCTTGCTTTTCATTCAAATCCATATTTGAAAACACAGTTATCTACTTTGTTGCTTAATGAGTTTTGCTAAATTCTGTGATCCAAGTGTGATATTGAGTCTCATTTATCTGGCAGGGACCTTTTTAATATTACTTTCCCCTGTTAATCAATAGTTTATATCTTATTATACAGAGATATTAGGAGGGCATTATTTTAAGCAAAGGAGTATTTAACAATTGTATGCTTTCTTAATGTAACTTTATGCAAATTATGAGTGTTTCATTACGTAATGAGACGCACCTCAGCTACAGAAGCATGGTAGGGCTGGCCTCTTAATGCATATTGTGAATTCTGCTTCTTTCTAGGTAAGTTTATACTGACACGTTACTGCATTGTATCTTTTAGTGGTTCTGTAAGGAATGGAACTAAGTTTGTTATGTGTAGCTCTTGTTCGCTTATCCTCTCCCCAGAGAAGTGTATGTGCACAGTCAAGTGGACTTATTTATTTTATTTATTTATTGTTGGGGCTTGGGGGCTTTTTTTGGTTTATTTAAATATACACACTATTCTGTGTATGTTTAAAGAGGGCAAAGTCAAAGAAGCTCATTTCAAGCAATTTACCACCTTTCTCTT
The DNA here is from genome assembly GCF_000455745.1 of Alligator sinensis. Lineage (NCBI taxonomy): Eukaryota > Metazoa > Chordata > Crocodylia > Alligatoridae > Alligator > Alligator sinensis. Next base: position 2,171,018 of record NW_005842004.1, read on the forward strand.
CAAGCATGAAGGTCATTATACCCTGCAGGAATTTTTCAGGAAGGTTCAAACTGGCCCCACAATAGCTCTCTCTGCTGCAAAAACATGCTCTGTGAGTCTCACCTTTTTTTCTGTTAGTGTTTTTTGGCTTAAATATTACTTGCACCTTTTCTTGGAAGAGAAGCACTTTCACCAATTGCAGTATCCAGCTGGTAGTTCTATTGTCCTTTATGGGAATGGCATTTGAAAATGTAAGGAATGTTGATGCCAACTAAGTGGAGGTCTAGGTAGATCAACTGTGATGCAGCTTATTTTGTATGTGGAAGCTTAGGATGGCTTTCTTCACCTTTTTTCTGTGCTCAGCTTTGACACTGGTGCTGAAATTCTAGCCCCACTGAGTTCAGTGCCAGATCTCCTAATGGGTTTTGGGTTTTTTTCTGTCTAGGATTTAATCTTAGGTTTTTAACTATGCACTGAATCATATGTATGATTCTTGCATACAGCATATGTTACTTTATAACGTTTATATATTGCTTTGTAGGATCCACGCGTCTTATACCAGGTGTGCTCAACTTCTGGCCCAAGGTAGTCCACAGAGCCATTGCACCTAGCCTGTGGGCTTCCCCGCAGGTCAGGAAATGTTGGTAATTGGAGGAATGGTGGCCACTTTTTTTTATATGTCCACCTGCCCCCTGCAAAATTCCCAAACCCCAAGTCCCACATGGCTGGTCAGGGCCAGGCTGGGCTGCAACCCTTACCCCTGTGGGGCTAAGCTAGCACCCCACTCCAGCTTTTAAATGGGGGCCATGCCCCCTTCTCTCTTTGCAGGGCTGGGTTGGGGCTTGGCCATGTCCTTACCCTCCTCTGCACGGCCACATGGTGCCTGCCATGCCCACTTGGACACTGGATAGGGAACACTGGCTAGATCTAGCCTGTGCACAGACCAGCTACTCACAATGTGACCCACCAGGCAAAAAGGCTGGGGACCACTGGTTTATACAGTTCCAAGCATAAAGGGATCCTAAACTCTGGGTAGTACTATATGAATGCTGTTACTGAAACAATCATATCTTCAGAGTTGTAAATAATACATGCTTTTCAATTTGGGTCTAAGCACACTGAAATAAACCATATATGCTGTATCTAGGACTAATATGGTATCTTTCTTTAAAAAAAAAAAAAATTTTAACATGTTAATTTAGTACATGAGTTTGTATGGAGTTGTTTTGAAGATAGACATGGTTTTCTTTCTTTTTTTAATCTCTGTGGGGTGTGAAGGGGGATGTTCTGCTGGTTTTTTGTTCTTTGCTTTCAGGTGGCACCATGCTCCAAGCACACAATACTTTAAGCTTAACAAGCACATTTACCCGCAAATATATCTATATACTCATTCCTAACAACTAGAATTTACTTCTGTTGTAAATTTAAGTAGTTACATTGCAAGTTCTCAGTAGCATGTGTTCCCATTTGCTCACTCGCGCGCTTTCTTTGCTAGCTTATTAGCAAGATATTATAAAACACAAGAGATTTGTGATTTCCCCCCCCCTCCAAAGGCTTAATGTTAGATAAGGAAATACTAAAAATATCTTGTAAAACTGGTCGCAGCTGGTCAGTACAAACTGTTGATTATCACTTTCGTAGCTTCCTTTTTTTTGGTGAACCAAAGGGTGAGATGCATAAAGGAATATAGGTGCCTAAAATGGAATTTTAGGTGAAATTTGATGCCTAAATACAGAAGGGTGATTCACAGACATCCTACTTCAGGTACCCAAGATGCCTTGAGCTGCCTAAATTTCCTGGGCACCTAAAGTTCAGCCACTGGCTGGGGGCTCTGCAATGCTGGCTAAGGTGCATGTTCTGCTGATCATGCACACACTAATTTCCCATGTAGCCGGGGACAAATGAGGAAACTGTGCCAAGTCTTCTGAGAGCCATATCTGGCAAATGTGCTCTAAACATGCCTAATAATAACAGCATTGAGTTAATTTTATTTGGCCACTCTTTTATTTGAAAATAATGGTATTTGTGTCCTTCCCCCCCCCCCCCCCCCTTTTTTTTTTTTTACACAGCTGTCTAGTGAGAGAGGGAGGCTTAGGTTCTAAGCCTTGCTGAGCCCTCATGGACTCTCAGCCACATCTATCACCTCCCAGAAAAGTGTACTAATCACCAGGTTGTGAGTTGGGCTAGGCTAAAGGGATCCTTCATCCTTTCTTTTGAAGCTGGGTCACTGTGCACAAATGAATGGGACCTGAATGAAAAGAAGAGGTAGCCAGACTGTAGCTCAGTGAGAGGGCTGCTGTCCAGGGTGGGAGTCCTGGATTTTGAATTGAGTGGGGGAGGGTATTGGTTTTGTTTCAGGGGTTGGGGGGGAGGGGTTGTCTAGTTTTCATTTGTTTTGTTTTTGGTTGGGGGGGGGTGGGGCATTAAACAGTTTGGTAAAACTTTTAAATGGTTCCAGGATAAGACTAGAAACTAGGACTTGCTTCTTCCCAATTCCCTCACTAAATTGCAAGCTCTCTTGTTTGTCTCTGTCTGGCCCCTTGCCTCTTGCATTCCCTTCTGAACAGTCTTCTCACTGAAGATGGGTTTTTGTTTTTCAATTTGTTTTTGTTTTTTCAGTCAAGGAGGGCCTATAATCAAAATCTCCCTCATCCTGGGTGAGTGCTCTAACCATTAGATGGTTATGCAGAAGAGGAATACTGCTACATAGCAGTTTTCTGTACAACCGCCCCAGGCATCTGCAGCTTCCTATTTCCTGGTTAAGTGTCTCTGGAGTCTGAGGCATCTAACTTAAGTTGCCTAATTCCACTCCAAGACCCAGGCACTTAAAATGTTGACGTAGGGATCTGAAATAGCACGCACAAACAGTCTTTTTTTTTTGTAGACCTTTTCCAAAATCTTTAATATCAGAGTTGCTTAAGTAAACCCCGAGCCTTATGAAACTTGTTTGGTTGGGACTGTGCCGAAATAAAAAAGCCAAATTGTATATTATAATATAACCCCATGAAGATTAAGTGAAAGGTGAGTATATTCATATGACACTGGGGAGAGAGAGCTGAGTTACGAAGCTCAATGAGTATCTCAATTTCAATAGATTTAAGAATACACACAGGGTCTTTGTAAATCTCCATGTAATGACATCAACACTAATATAGGAGAGTCATAGGCATACTCGCAGTAAAAGTCCTTAATATTGTCCAGCAAGATGTCTACTAGGGTACAATAAAACATGGCAGAGCAAGTTTCTGTGTGCTTTGGAGAAATCTATTGCTATCTGCCATCAGGTGAACCCTTTTTACATTATGTTTAAACTAGAGACCCATCTTATTCACAATGATGTGCTTATATTGGTCAAAAATTTTAGCAGCTGGACCAGAAAAGTTGTATGCAACATTGTATATCCAAACTTTGTGGTTTTTATTGAAAATCAGCTTGTCTTGGGTAATTCAAGACAGACACAATAGCAGAAGGGGTATGTTGTTGTTGATTTCTAAGCACTTTTGGCATAGGATGTAAGAAAAGTCTCTCATTAGTTGAAATGAAAGTATCCGTATGAACAATTTACTATGAGATGAGCCAAGATTGTGAACTTCCAGCATGTCAATTACTCTTGCTATAATTGCTCATGTGCATTGCTTTTACCCTATGATGAATGTCAAGTATTCAATTAACTAAACTCAACACATGGAATATTTGCAAACAGGATACAGTAATGTCAAATGGGAACAAACTGAACAGGAGAGGAGACAACAGACATGGACAACCATGTTTGTTGTATCCAAGGAAGTTAAAAACATCTGAAACTACAATCAGTTAATATGCATCAAGTGGAGATCTTTTATAGAAGTTTAATTTATGCTTCAGGAACAAGTCCCAAAAATAAATCTCTGTAGATTAAATTTGATACATTCAAAGAGTACAGTTACATGTAGAAGCTACTGCATGCCATAACCCAAGGTATGATTTTGTGTGCGCTTCGGCACTAGAATTATACCCGCTAAATTGCAGCTTCGTTGCATGGTGGAGTTTTCTGCTGCAGAGGAGAACCCCGGTGCAAGGGAGAATTTCCCACCAATTTGTAGCTTCCTTTGCAGGGTGCATTGCTCAAGTTGCAAGAGAAATGCATGGTGCAAAGGAGTTCCCGCCACCCGCATGCAAATTTGTTCCCCGCTATTGGGTAGTTCTAAATTATTCCCACGTGGCGGCTAACAATTGGCCTACTAGCCGTATAAGAGGCTTGAGCAGTTTCCACCCAAGCTGAAGAGGACTCCACATCCATCTCGTGGGGACTCTGGGTACACGGCAGGGTAATAGAGACCCTGTGTGAGATTCAGAGGAGTTTGGCAACCTGATCCATCGCCCACCTCTTTCCGTCTTCGAGCGATAATTTTTATAAGACGTATCTACGAAGTTGCTATTTCGGTGGCGCGCTTGTCCAGGGCATCTGGAGCTCTGTTTCCGTGGAGCCTAGCAAACTCCACGTGATCGTTCGTGTTGTTTTGTCTGTAACCGCAACTCAAGCAAGTTTTCCAGCCTGCACCGCAAC
>NW_005842004.1:2175578-2229276 GCF_000455745.1 Alligator sinensis
CTCTGGACTCTCTCAAGCTTCTCCACATCCTTTTTGAATTGTGGAGCCCAAAACTGGACTCAGTACTCCAGCTGCGGCCTCACCAAGGCCGAGTACAAGGGGAGAATGATGATGTCCTGGGAATTGCTTGAGAAGCATCTATGGATGTAAGCCAGCACTTTGGGCGCTTTACTAGCCACAGCATCGCATTGCAGGCTCATGTTCATCTTGTGTTCAATGATGACCCCCAAATCTTTCTTCCATTGTGCTAGCCAGTATAGCACTTCTGAGCCTATAGGGGTGCTGCAGGTTTTTCTTTCCAAGGTGGAGAACCTTGCATTTTTCAGTGTTAAACACCATCAGGTTCTCGTCCACCCATTTGCTGAGCCTGTCCAGGTCAGCCTGGATCGCCCTCCTGTCTTCTGGTGTGGATGCTCTGCCCCAAATTTTGGTGTCATCGGCAAACTTGGCCAGTCCATTTCTGACTCCAGTGTTCACATCATTAATGAAGATGTTGAACAATATGGGTCCAGGGACAGAGCCTTGGGGGACCCCACTGGTCACAGGGCACCATGACAATTGACTTCCGTCAATTACCACCCTCTGGGTCTGACCACAGAGCCAATTTCCCAGCCAGCGGATCTTGGTGGCCCCAAGGCCACAATTGGCCAGTTTTGCCAAGAGGTGATCATGGGATACCAGATCAAAGGCTTTTTTGAAGCCATGATATATGACATCAATCTCTTCTCCCCTGTCCAGGTGATGGGTCACCTGGTCATAGAAGGAAATGAGATTAGTCAAGCAAGACCCACCCACAACAAACCCGTACTGGCTATCCCTCAGGATGTTGGTGTCGGCCAGTCCATTAAGGATGATTCCCATAACTTGTTTAATTTCTCAACTTTGGAAGGAAGAAAATGTTGGTTGGTTGGTTTTTAACTTTTATATAAATATGAGGTGAGAGAGGATGGAAAAATTTGAAGGACACAGAACTGTAAACTAGTTTTTCAAAGGTGTTTAGACAATTAAACATACAGATAAAAACCAAGTGGCAGAAGAGACAAAGTATGTTGGGTATCTAATTCCTGTTGTTTTCAACTGCCTAAGCACATGTGAATATCCCATGAGGCAGTTATCTGTATTTATAAGCACCTAAGCATCTTTGAGAACCTGTCCCAAGGTGATGAGAACCATTCTGTCGTGAAGTACAGGTAATATTTCCTTGGTGTAATCAGTGTTGTGTTGGTTTTTTTTGTTTGTTTGTTTGTTTTTTTTTTTAAGGCAGTTAAGTTTAAATACAGAGGGTGACTGGATTAGCTTATTTGCCTTAAATGTTTTGAATACATAAGCAGTTCTATTTCATTTTAAACAAAATTTAGAATGCTGTTTTGTACACTTTTAATGGAGCTCAAATTCCAGCCAAACATTGTTTGACACACACGCTGAAGAAAGAATCATCTGCTAAAATAAGAAATGTCATTCATTCTTAAATTTTTACAGTTCACTGTCAGGAAATAATTTGTGTAAAAATGTGATAAGCTACAGCATTTTTTTGAATAAATATGTAGAAATATAGTGCATGTACCTGAATAACAAAAAGTACCACATTTAGTTTCGAGGTTGCATTTGTTTGCAGATCAACATTTCAATGAGGAACCTTTCTTTAGGAAAATAACTAATGTTCATGTTTAATACTAAATTAAAATCCAGGTTTCCTGCTTGCTGTCTTAAAATTTATGGCTCAAACTGGTGGTTTAAATCCCTTTTGATGTAAATTGGTCCTCTTTTACTTGTGGTCTATCAGACTTAGTTCAGCAGCAGTATTGTCAGCACCACTACATGATAGATGTATATTTAAGAGTTTGGGGGTGTTCTGCTAGTGATCAGAGGAATCATAGGCAACATCTATTATAGAATCATTAATAGTTGTAAAAATATAGCCCTTCGGCAAAATCGCCTTCAGAATGTACTAGGGGATCTTTAATAGTGAGTATTCAGGCCCTGATTTTGTGACCCATCTGAAAAGTGCAACTTCAAGTAAAAATTCCCTCTGACAACATGCTGGATGGGAAGAATGGCAGTCAGTGGGTGGGAAGCATGGCATGGCAGTCACTAACTGCTTTCTTCAATAAATGGATATTTTTCTTAAAATAAATACTCTATCTTGCAGAGATCACAGAAAGAACCTATGTCCTACAAGGATCAGTGAATACCAAGTTGAAGAAGAAAAATATACAAAGGCACTTGAACTGCCACCTTAGGTGACTGAATCCATCACTTGGGTATTGCTGAGTTACTTAAAAACCCTGTCAGCTCCTACCTAAAGTTCTCTAGCAGCTAAATTTTCTGCTGGCTGTTGTTCAATCAGCCATCTAAGTCCCCATGCTCCTGAGCTCTTCAGAGCCCTATCAAGATTTTTTTAAAGCAAGCACTTCCTCTGCTTGTGGGGCCTCCTTTAACAGGCATTTTCAGAGCAAGGACTTGGAAAAAAGGTTGTCCACATCTCGGGCATATGTCCTAATCTATAGCCTTTTGCTTCAAACAATGCTGAGTTTTCTAAAGGATATAGTCTCTTTCAATTATTTTTTTTAAATACTTCTTGAATACCCCTCTATTGTCACAGGCCAACTGGGCATCATGAGTGTATCAATTTGGTCGCAGGCCAACTGGGCGCTGTGAATATATCAGCCACTTGGCTATTCAGTTTGGAATCGAGGCAGCAAAATTGGGAGTGAAGCAAAGACAAATTTTACTTTTATAGCAGTAAAGGTCAATTTTACTTTATAGCAGCAAAAAATATGTTGACAGCAAAATATGGTTTATACATATAACAGTTAACAAAAAGATTAATCTAATAAACAGACAATACAACAATAAGAGTTGGCAGTGATAATAACAACAGACAGACAAATTGACAGATTTTCCCACTTGGTTGGCAATTTATCGACAGTCCCTCAGTGCCAGGTACACACCAAATTGTTCCAGCAAAGTCGGGCGTCCCCACTCAATGCTGTCAGAGGGAACACTGGGGAAGATCGCTGGTCAGGATCTGATCCTTGCTCACACCGGGAGTCTGGAGTCTGGGCTTGGAACAGTAATGACCGTTCTGTTCCATCCTTTTTACTGGTCACCTGACGTGCGTGTTCTTTTATCTTATCTTATGCTGATCTGTTGGTTTTAGAGCCACTCACAATCTTACCCTACAGTTGTTACCCTATGGGATTGAAAGGTGTTAGAAACTTATCAGAGGTTACTGCCTAACTTGAGCTTATCCAATAAGCAAATCACACCACACCATGTTAAGGTTTGAAATTAGCATTTACTCTGCCTAAGTCCAACCCACCTGGTTACTTTGGAATTTTTTGGTGTGTGTTAATTATACCTTGTGGTCAGGTTTGTAATTTTTACTGACCTTCTAGGCAAGAACCGTTAGGTCAGCTAAAGTTTGCAGTTCTGTTTTCTAGTTCTACTTCTTGGGGCCTATGTTAGTCTTATTGGTACAGACAGTTGATTTTTGACATTGCGGTTATAATTGTGACAGACAAGGTACATTTTGTGGGTTACAATCTTGCAAGCTTTGCCTTAGCTAATATTAACTTGTGAGGCCACCGCAGATGTCTTCAAGAAGCAGATTTTATTTTCTATAGTTTGGTTATTAACCCCTCTGGTTCTGGCCATCACGCTCTATGTGGAATATACAATACATTTGTAGCTAGTATTTTATTTACTTCCTTGGGAGGTGTAGGTTGAAGTCCAAGCTCCAAATTGGAGAGGGAAGATTTGAAAACAGTTTGTCATCTTCAGGAAAAGGGCTTGGCTATAGGCCTATTGGCTATAATGGTTTAGGTGTCTTACTCCAGTAGATGATTCATGTCTGAGAAACAATCAGCAGTAGAGATGATAATCTTCTTCTAGCCTTGTGTTAGGCCACAAACTACTATAAATTCCTAGACTTTGATCCCACCCTTGTAGGAGTTTCCTATTGAGTCATTTCTTACTCTGCTCACTGTATTCCATGAATTCCCTTCCACGCTTTTTAAAATTTTTCTCAATGCATTGTATGGGAAGCCTAGGCATCTGTTTCACAGCTGTGAATACTCTGGGGAGTGGAGTAGTCATAATTCAGTAGCTGGAGTGGGTGCAATCCCAGACTGGCCCGTGCAGCTGCTTGCAGCACAGTTCCAACTATCCAGAGCAGGTGCCACAGGATCTGGATCCAGCATGTGGGGGGAGGTTGTGGACCAGCCCCACACCTGTGCCATGTGGAACTTGGGCCTTACATGCTGGGCCAGTTGAGCATGCACTATATGTGGCGTGTGGGTCAACTTGAGATCCAGGGCCAGCACCAGGGGCTGGATGGAGCCCAGAGCTGTATCCTCAATACTCCTGCCCTAGGGTAATTGGAGATCAGCAACCCTCCACATGCATGCCAGATCATGGCATGTGAGGGCATGTTGCTTGTTATGTGTGCTTCAGTGTGGATTGGAGGGGAAAGGGCCAGGGCTGCTCTGCCACAAGAAGGATCAGGCCCTTTGCAGCTCCCCTGCCTCTGGCAAGCTAACATTACAAGTTAAGGTTGCAGGTGTTTTTGGCACTCTGTCCAAAAACACTGCCAACCCCCACAGTAGATCCTAGATGCTTTGTTTAAAGGGGTTAAGTTACCATCCACCTGAGAAGATGAGGTTTGCCAACTATCTTAGGGTGTATATATAGCCACAAGAAACAACTGCAAAGGAGCACCGATTAGCTCCATTTTACGGGGAAAAATGCCTTTTGAAGTAAAAGCAAATGGCCGAGTGACTCATTCTTACGTCCTCATAGATGCAAATTAGGCAGGTTGTGAAACACCCAGATGCAAATACTCTGGGTTTTGCTAGATCATATGGAGTATCCTGTTTTACCAAAACTTCATATTGCAAAAACCTACATATCCAAAACCACACAACTACATATATTTAAACCCTTAAGCAACATACATCAGTTTCCCACAAAAAAACCCTTCACAACTCTCTTTCTTCATATAAAATCCCATGGGGGGAAAAAATTATATAAGTAACCACCTGAAGACACTCTGCCCCTCCTATCGGTCCTCTCTGGTTCAGTGAAACAAGTGTCCAGTCCTTTTTTTTTTTTTTTTTTTTTTCCCCCCTTCCACTTCTTCCCTGCCTCTTCTCCTATCTGTTACTTGTCCTGATTGTAGTATTTCAGATCATGCAGTCCCAGCTTCAAGCACTCTCTTTAAACACTAAGCACCCAGAGGTTTCTTACTTTCCATAAACTACTTTTAATACATGCTAATAAAATCCTTAATAGTGTTTCCTCTGGTCCCTTTGGTATGAGTCCATACAGTACCATCTCCTGCACTAGCAACAGGTTTATTTAGGTGATGCTCAGAAAGTGGTGGACCCTTTCCCACACCCCGTTTGCATACGTACACTCCCAAAACAAGTCTCACCATTTCTTCTCCACACCTCTCACTTGGGGACCTTGATAAGCTTGTGAAGCTCCAAGGAATGCCAACATTGCCACCAAGCAAATTCCTTATCACAGATTCTTCTCCATACTCTGTATGCTTTAGCACCTTTTCCTTCAAAAGCTTGTCTCTTACTACTACGCTTATCCCATCCATGTGTAGTTTGCATTTTAACTTTCCTCTTCCCAGTATCTTTACTCCACTTATGACTTGCTCTTTTCTTAATCTTTGTACTAATGGTTCCATACTGCACAAACATAATAGTGGCAACAGGGGGCACCCTTGTCTCACCCCTGTATGGATTTTAAAAGCCCAGCTTAAATGCCCATTAATTTGGACTTGACTCCCCGCTTCTCTATACATTAGCTTTTATCTGACACAAATTTCTCTGGGAACCCCATTTTTCCTAGCACTTCAAATATATAATCGTGATCCATGTTGTCGTATGCTTTTTCTAAATCTAGGTTTACTATAACTGAGTTTTGTTTTCTTCTGTTGGATGTGGGACAATGTTTCTCTGATCACTCTAATCCCTTTGGAGATCCTTCTACCTGGTACTGTGCATACCTGGTCTTCACACATTATCTTCTGGAGGTTTTTTGTTATGCTCAAAGACAGCTCATTAACTTTATAGTTCATATTAAGGAGTGTAATAAGTTTTCAGAAATTCCTTCTCCTGTTACTTAGAGTAACACCACAATGCCTCTTTATAATCTTGCCCTGCTTCTCATGTTTTTGCTTTTCCCTTGAAAACTTCCACTAAATACAAAGTCAGTTCTTAATAGTTTCTTCCTACTGGGATCTGTACTACTAAAACTTTCTCCCCTGCTCGCACTTTTCTCTAAGTGACTTTTATTTGCTAACAATCTGCATGAACTCTCAGAATTTTCATCTCCTCCTTCCCCTGTTCTGTCTCCTACTTCTATTATGCAATTGAAGTCCCTACTATTATCTGTGATCTCCCTGTGGTCTTAGCAATTTAAGACCACATAAACTGCTAGCTTTCTAAGCAGAGCCTTCCTCTCCTCCTGCTCTGTTAGTGCACACATGTTGAAAACTTCCAGTTCCTCCTTCACTAATACTATCATTTGCTGCAGTCTGCCACTGATTGATGTCTTCCACTTGCTTTGCCTTCACCTCTTGATTCTTGAATAGTATTGCCATTCCAGCCATTCTGTTTTTATTTGTCCCTGACCACCAGGATAGTCCCCATGTTCACCTTTTCTCCAAATGCTTTATAATCCTTTCCCCCTGGTATTCCACGTTTTTGTAGGCAGATTGTCTTCCCTTATTTATTTTAACATTGGTTTGATCTGTTCCCATCTCTTTTTCTTTGTTAGCATCTACTAATGTCAGGAGCATACTGTGATGTAGTGCCATTATGCTTCTTTGAAAAAAGAGTCTGTTCCTCTTAAGGTTTGCCAGTGATGCTGCTCACCATGGTTGAGTTCTCCCCCACCTCATCTTTCATGCCTGTTGCTTTTGCACTCTGTCCGACTGCCTTTGCATTCAGGAAAACTTCCATTTTCCTGCCTCTCTGCCACTTCTTGCCTCTAGCTCACCACTCCCAGCTGGAGCTCGCAGGAGTTAAGGGCAGGGAGTCTGAGCCTCTCTGGCTCAGACTCTGACTCATTCCCCTCATTTTCAGGCGTCTTTTTTTCCTGTTTTTGTTTGTTTGTTTTTTCTTTCCCCTGTGTTTTTCTTCCTTTTCTCTCCCTGACTCCTGGACTCCCTTATTTTTCCACCTCCACTTCTTCTGCTTTCTTCTCCTTCCCCACCTCCATGTCTGGGCTTTCTTCTGTTTCTTCTTGAGCTGCCTTACTTATAGATATTATACTCCCCTCTTTCTCTTTCCTCTCTCCTGCAGGGTCTCATCTACCTTTTCCCCTTCACTCTCTTACCCTTTTTCCCCCCCACTGTTCCTTAGGGGGTCTGACCCTGCTTGCATAGGGTTTTGGACACCTTTGGAATAGGTGTCTCTCTCCCCCACAGTGAGTGGATTTTAGGGATTCCTGGCACTCTGCAGATCTATACCCCTTGTGTTCACATCTGTAACATACCATGAAGGGACAGGTTGCAGACAGGTTCCCCTCCTTGACACATTTTTTCTGCATTCCTTTGGGTGCCCATTGTATATTATATTATAAGTCTGGTGGGACCCCAGCCAGATCATGTATGGGAGTTGCTGCATACCACCTGAGCTCCCCTTGTTTGCTCTCAACACTACTCGCACCTTCTGTGACTCCATCCAAATACCATATTAGTCCCACATTTTCTTTAAACACATAGTTCTCTGCACATGAAATTCCATCTGCCTTTCTCTGTCTTCTGTCTCTAATAAATCTGTATATGTTCCTACTATAATTGCTTGTTCCCTTGACTTTTCCCCCCACTATAAACTCTTTATTCCTTCTAATTTTCTCCCTCCCACATTCCTCTCCATATGCTTCTTTCAAAAATGTTCATACCAGTAAATTTTCAATATACTTACTGGAATAGTAAGTAAACTCCCAAGTGTCTGTTTTGGAAAGCAATCAGGCTAGTGAGATGTTCTGCCAGCATCTTCTATACCTCAGCCGGTGCCTTTCTTACAAACTCATATCTGTTCATCATCCATCCCATCTGCGTCTTGTCACTGGTTGATATTGCTTTTATCCACAGTCTCTGATCTTCTATGACATCTCTTGGTGCATTTTCTGTCTTTGCACCAGGCTGCTCCTAGTAGGCCAACACTCCATTGTGCTCCTGCTGCTTTCTGGTTCTTGTCCAACACACCTTCTCATGCTGTCCCCACTCTCCCCTCCATTCTCCTCTGCTTCTGTGTTCCCTCTGGCCTTGTTCATCTTCCTATCACCTTTTTTGCTGCTGACTCTCTTGTAGTTGCTACTTCTGCTGTTGTTCCCATCTTCTTCATGGTCTTTCTTTTCTGCTTCTGCACCTTTGTCCACTCTCCATCTGCCCCTAGATTTTCTTTTCTTCTCTTCATTTCACATTCCACTTCCTCATTACTTGCTACTACTGCCATTGTTTTCAGCTTTGGGTTTCCCTCCAAAGCTCCATTGATCCCTTTCTCTGCCCTTTTTAAGGCATTGATCAGGCTTTCAGCTGATCACTTGATCTTAGCCCAAGATGTTGAGAAAATGCTGATGGGGAAACTATCACAAGGCTAGGTAAGTGCAGCCCATCTGAATAAGATATATTACCCAGTGTGATCAGTCCCTCTCAATGCCAACTCTTTTTTCAGGTCTTTGTGAACCACTACATCAAACACATTTTGACTTCCTCTTAACTTCCACAGCTGAGCTTTGCCTTGCTTTCCCTTTTCTAATGATTCCTGTTTCTTCATGACCCTTAAATGTCTGGCAAACATTACTAAATGTCTGTGTAGCTAAGAGGCTCTTTTGCCTCTTCTCTCAGCCTGTCACATGCAGTTAGTGTGCCCTGCTCTCTGGGGTGGAGTCAAACCAGGCAGTCCTGCACCTCATCTGTACATACATTTTTTGGAGGGTCCCAGGACTTGTGACAATTGCACCCAATTCCTTTCATGACAGGGAATCATTAGCACGTGGATCCTTTGGGGGAGGGAGGGGTATGTGGAAAATGCACACATACTGAACACTGCTGAGCTAAGGGGTCACCATGGTTTGAAATGCTGTTGACTCTGCTGGGGCCCAGTGCAAGGACCTATTTGGTAAATGGCGAGGCTTTTGGCTCTGGATTAATATCACGCACAGTTTGTACTCTATATAGGTAGGTACAAAACTGGCAGTCAAAAGTGTGTGTGTGTGTGTGTGTGTGTGTGGAATACCTGTGCTGAAATGGATAGCAGTTACCATTGGGACCAGAGTCAGACCTACAGTAGTCTCCTGATTCCCTTTGAAGTTTCTGCCCTTCTATCTGTCCCTTCCCACCACCCCACATGTGCCTTTTTACTTTCACATGCAGCTCACTTCCACCTTGTGCTTGGGGAATTCACAGAGCCTGAGAAGGGTCTAACAGTAATGGTGCAAAGGAAGGGTGAAGAAGTTGGCAGGGCAAGGGTGCCACCTGATTTTCCCCACCCCTCGCCCCACCAAACACTATTTTCTCTTCTGTAACAGCGAGAAAGGAATGAATTCAAGACAACACTCTAATTAGGTTCTGCACCTGGAAAATGATAACTATTTATACATTTTTTCCATATATAGAACTTAGTTACTGGAGGGTCATTCTGTATTCAGGGTTATCTTATATTTGAATAAATATGGTATTGCATATCATATTTCTTGCAAAAAATTGTCAGGGCCAGTACCTCTTGTTTTGACCCAATATAAACATAATTCTTTTCCATATTAATATTTATTGCACATCAGGACTAGAACAGCCGCATTGAATATTGCTAGATTAAAAAGTTAATTAATTTGGCATTTATGAACTGGTGGCCACTTATGCCATTACGTATTAAATTCTCTAGCAGCATCTGCAGTATACATGCTAAAAATTCAACAGAAGTGTTTGTGGTGGAACCGAATGAAAACTCTGTGATGTTGCATAGTGCTGATCAGCCACACTGAGCTCTGGAGAGGTTTACTTATTCAATAAAAAGCCAGACTGCTATGATAACTTATTTAATCATTCTCTGAGTAAACACATTTTCTGTTGAGATTTTGCCCTTTCAGTATTACTATAGCCATGTTGATTTAAATTCCTTTGTAATTATAAACCACATGTTGTCAATGACAGAAAGATTCAGGTCATTAGCTTTTAATTAATAGCACAGACTGATTAGCAATGGTTGAACACCATCAATGTGACTTCTTTATTCTACTGAATGTGTACCAAATGTTCTAATAGTTTAGAGGAAGCTATACTACACAAGATCTTTACCGTTTTAAATCTCTATAGCATTATTTGACAAATGTGCATGGTCAGCTAATATATTTGTTTTTGTTAAATTTCTATATAATTATAGCTGATCCTTACCGGAGTGTTTTTAACATGACTGTAATGAAAATGAAAAAAATCTTAATTTTGCTTTTAGAACATTTTTCAAAGTTAAAACAAAACACAAAGTCCCAAGACACTTTAGCACAGGGGTGTCCAACCTTTTTCAATGTGGGGCCAGATCACAAACATTTTATCACACAGTAGGCTGGTGAGCCATATTCAAAGACATCACAGGAAGTTACATCACTTCCTGATATGATACCACGTGACCTTTGACACCAATGAAGTTGCAGGGGTTGACATGGTATGCATTCCTGGGCTGACATGGTGCCACAGGAGCCACTTGGCTACAACCAGGTTGACCTGGTGCTGGAGAAGCCATGGGGCCAGGATGGGGTTAACCCGGGGCCCACCCGACCTGCTGGTGCCATGCCTAGGTTGACATGGTGCTGCAGGATCTGCCTGGGCAGAACCAGGTCAGCACCGACCAGGAAAAGCGGGAAGCCAGCTTCAGCTGCATGCTATGTGCTGCTGGGATTGGGAGGAGGCCGGCCAGGTCTGCACCGGCCAGCAGAAGCGGTAACAACTGGGCCTGGAGAGCCACAGCACCCGGGGGGAGACTGGCTGGTGGAGCAGGTGCCGCCTTGCTGTGGGGCAGGTCAGGGCAGCGGGGCTGGCTTGAAGCGGGCGGGTGAGAAGGCAGGCGTGGGCTGGCAGTGCCAGTGGCCACTGCTTGGCCTCCCGCGTGGGCCTAAGCAGCTCCCTTCCCCTCGCTGCCGGCTGCTGCGCTCTGTGCCACCGCTGCGGCTCTGCGCTGCTGCGGCTCTGCACTCCGCGCCCTGCGCTGCTGGCGCCGCACTCCGCTCCACACTGCGGCAGCAGCTCTGCAATCCAAGCTGCCACCGCCGCGACTGCACTCCGTGGCAGCGGCTCCGCAATCTGTGCCGCTGCCGCGGGCCAGATAAAATGGCTTGGCGGGCCGCATATTGGACAAGCCTGCTTTAGCATAAAGTTAATGCTATTTGCAGACTGTGGTTTCAGACTGCTATTGGGCTGCAGTTGAAAGCATTCTAGCCATTAAAGTGCTTAAAGTAGGGTCCCAGTCCTGTAAAACTTGCCCACATTGCTGTAAAGGTTTATCTATGAGTTAACTTCAAACGCGAGTTATCCCATACATTTCAGTTGAATGCATCATATATTTAACTTTAATCTTAATGGGGCTATCACATGCTTAGAACTTAAGCATGTGGGATTGCAACCCAAAAATGACATAGGGCTTCTCTTTTCTGCTGCTTTTGATTCCTATAGCATTCCCTATCAATTCAGGCGTACTTGAGCCCTGAGTATTTTACTGTACCTGACTTAGGATGAAATAAGCAGAGTATAAGAATTATAACCAAACAACAAGAGCATGAAGCACACATACTGTTTAATAAAAATTAAAGGTAAGTGATAGTCTCCAATAATTTTAGAAATTAGATTGCCAGGAGAAATATTATGAACAGCTTTTTAAGAGCTCCCATTCCATGTTCATTATGAATAGGGGGGGAAAAAACTCCCCTGCATACTAGCATTTTTATATTTGTGCTTTACTTACTTCAGCATCTTAATTTCTGTGAATTTTGTCTATGCCGGAATGAAGTCCTATAGACATGACAAAACCATTACATATGAATAAAGCCAAGTTCTTATAGTATGCTTTATCTAAAATTAACTATCATACATTAGAAATGAATCCAGTGCAAGTTTCACCTGGGAAAAGTCTTGGTTTATGTTACAAATCTCTTACATAATTGTGTTATAATTTATCCTTCTCTACAGTTAGGTGGTAATAGCTGTCACAAAAAGCCTTTGCTCGTATTCATCTTGTGGAAGCTGTTTACTGTGAAGTATATTAATAGGGAAGTAATATTATAATTTTATGGCTACATTAAAAATAACAGTAAAAGTCACTTTTATTTTGTGCCTCTGTCTCTCCTCTAGTATGCTTTTGTGATGAGCATAGAAAAGCCTGTTAAATTTACAGCAAATTGATGATAAGAAAACTTTGATTTTTATAGAATATTTTTCTTAATTTGGTTAGCAATTAACATTTTCTCTTGTTGAAGGATACCTTTGGTAATCCTGCAGTCTGATCTTATTTAACAATTCAGTCCAATGTAGAAGGGGAAACAACTATCATGGTAACAAACATTCTTTTTTTTTAAATTATTTTATTAAAATTCAGACCCAGAGCATGAAAGCGCTTTCCTTTTTTATGAGTGTGTTCCCTGCAACATGGTATATTACAGCTAGTGCAAAAAATCTGAATTCCCATTTATGCTGATGATTGAAAAATATTGGATTCAATGATTAGGAATTCACAACTTGGAGCTATTTGAGGTTGTGTAGAAATTGAAATGCACTCTGCAGGAAAAAATACATCTTTGCTTGAAATGAATTCCCTGCCATTTAATTGAAGCTGTAAACTGCCAATGACATAATTTCTGTAAGAACTTTTTAAGGTTTAAGACAGTTAAGGTATTGTTCTTGCACTTTTTTTATTACTTGCAGTCATAAGTCACTTTTTATCAGTGATTGTTTATGGCTCTGCTTCCCTAGCTCCTCTACCTTTTCTCCCCAGATGTGAATTCACTTAAAAGAAAACATCAGATCTGAGGCATCATATTCTGTCAATTGAGAAACCTTTTTGCAGGGAACATGAGGGACTAATGTTTGGGAGCTAAAGGAAAAAAAAACCAAAATGAGTTATGGTAGCTTCAGGTTAGATCCAGGAAGGGACTGCAACACACACTATTTGGGTACCTGCCCCTCAGAATGAAATCCAGAATGGTGTCGGGTACCCAGACTTCATATGCAATGAATGGGAAGAGTAAGATAGCCCAGAAAGGGAGCCACAAACCAGCACACAGAACAAGCTGCTGCTTAGTACTAGCACAGTACTGGCGGTAGGGACATCTAAATGTTCCATTGTTTCTAAGGCTTATGCACTTTATTCAGAGCTGCAGGAAAGCACCTTGAACCACCTAGGATGAATGGCCTGGAACACAGACCTGTCAATGAACATAATTCATGACTTTTTTTTTTTTAATATTAAAAGTACTGAAATTGTTCTTAGAGTGAAATTAGAACTCAAGATTATCCCCTTCCATGTGAGTCCCAACAACTAGGATACTCAGTTATTCATATGTGCAGGCATGCTCTGGCCCAGTGAATCTTCACTTCTTTTATGCACAATAGAATTGCATAGAAAGGATGGGCAGGGAATGCCTGATGCCAGAATAATTCATAGCTAAATGATTGTGGAATGCATCTGGGAAGTGAAAGATGTGGATTTCAACCCTCAAGCAGAGGAAGAAAAATGTTGAAGTAGAATATTTAAAAATACTGAATTAGATCAGGCGTGTCAGAGATCTGGCTTGTGTAGCCCTGGTGCCGATTTTGGGTCTCAAGTTGACCCAACTAGCGCATGCAGATTGCTCTGAACTGGCCTTGCACATAGGGCCTGGGACATGTGCCACATGTGGTGCCTGCTCTGGGACCCGCACTCTACATAGCACCAACAGGGAGGCCAGTTCAGGACCTGCATCACATACCGGACCTAGTGCCTGCTTTGGCTGGTCTGGGGTAGGCACTGCATGCCCATGGACTGGTTTCATGCCACTCATCTGGTCTGCAAGATTAAATGCTTGACACCTCTGAATTAGATTAAGTACTTGCATCCACTTACTTCATTTGCTATTTTAATCTCTCTTTATTATGCAAATGCATGTTAGGCCCCTAATCTGCTTAGATGCTTTTTAGAATGTTATTAATCGCCTTTTGGCAATGTTAGTTTGCCTAAATGTCTTTTAAAAGACAATCTCTGAAGGCCCTGGATCACTAAGAGCTTTGAAATAGTGTCACACATGAGTACATATCTTATTTTGAGGGTCACTTTGATAAAAGATATTCAACAGACTAGTGTGTTTGTGCTTGTGCACCAATTAGTAATTGGTGGTGGCCATGCTTAGTGGGGAGATCCTTTGAAAGACTCATGTCCTTAAGTCACAAGTGTCAATGGATCACTTGAGACCAGAAGGTCTCGAAGCAACTGAGAATCTTGATCTACCCAGAAGACAGGTCTGAATGTTGCAGATCTTACTATGGTACTTCATTTTCATGGAATTTTTGCAAAGTGACTGCTTAAGTAACAAAGCATCCTACCTGCAGGACTGCAGGCTTCAACTTTTTATCTGACAGCATCACAACATGTGGGCAAAACCTCCTGCTCATAAAATAGGGTGGATAAAACAAAGTTTTCTTGTTGTTCTCTGATTAAACCTTTTGGGACCACTTTGCTACAGAAGCATTCTAATTGAAAAATTTAAGGACATGTACATAGAAAATATTTTTATCATGCTTGGCACAGTAATTCTCTCATACAAAATCATGACACAAACCTGGCTCATACAGAATTTTTAAGAAAGTTTTACAGATCTTACTCTAGAGAAGTAATGTGCAGTAAAGGAAAGTAAACAGAGTCAATGAAGTAATATACTGAATGATTGGACAAAATTATGAGACAAAAGCCTCACAAATTTCCTCTCCCAAAATTCTTTCCTGCCAGTTCATATTGTGGATGGCTATGCCTTGCTTGTTTTTTTTTTTTTAAACCAGGACTGGACATTCCCATCTGAGTACCATTTCTTGGGGATAGACAGCTTGACTTCCTCTCACTCTTACTTGTAAGGCACACCCTTCAACTCACCCACCACTTCTTGATCTTTTGAGGAGAAAGGGAGGATTCTTGGTTATTGATATTTGGCTCTCACTAGTACTTTGAGTTGCTGGCCCTCGGGGCTCTTCCTCCCCTTTCACCCTGTCCATGCACCACCCAGATCTTACAAGACCGCCAAGCCCCCAGTCATTTGGTAGAAAGATGATACAGCAAGTGGGTCACTCAATTAGCCATGCTCAGTTCCAGCTTATAGTCCTGACCGGTTCAAAAGTCTTCTCCAGCTTCGTTGGAAATCTCTCACCTAGTGGCATCTGGGTTTTTGCCACCCTTGGGTGACTACACTTCTTGTCAATTGTAGCACTGCTATAACCTCCTATTGGTCTATGCTATGGAGTCCACTGGCTAAGCAGTCCACGCCTGAGCTCTACGCAGGGTGCCCGGGGCCTTTCACCCTCTTGGCACTGTCTGATAATGCTGTCCCTTTTCAGGCTCTGAAGCCCACCAGTAAATCACATCCCCTCTTTTCTCAGTTCTCTAAAGGGGTTACCAACCTGGGCTTAATGCTTCAGCCCCTAACGCAATTATTTTTAGCTTTCCATATCAGCAACTGGTGGGGCCAGTCCAGTGTACCTTTTAATTCAAACACAATAAGGACTGCCAAGCTCAAAACAGTAACATGCCCTGCCTCCCTTCCCAGAACAAACTCAGTCACTACTTGTGGTCCCACTAGGGAAGGCAGCATCTCTCTGGGGCCTCTCCCATGGTGCTGGTTGCTACCTCCCATGGGTCCTTAGGGCTAGAGCCTCTAGTCTGGCAAGCAGGCTCCTATTCTACTCATTTTGCTCCTGCCAGGGCATACTGCAGCTGGGCTCCAGACTCCATCTACCACGGTCCCGGGTCTTTCTCTCTCCTTTGCTGGTGTGGGGCACATTCAGTCGATGTGTGTCACAAATCTGTAGCCAGCACAAACTGGTAAACCGGGGTGGATGCAGTGCCTGGCGTTTTTCTGGTCCATGTTGCCACTGGCCCTGCAGGTTGGTCCCAGGCCCCAGGTAGCTGAATGGTGTCCGTACCCTGCCCCCAATCTCTAGTGGGTGGTATTTCTCAGGGTTTCACCACCTTGACATCACTTGTTGGAGAATTAGCCACAGCAACAACATGTTACAGGGACACTGTGATTGAAATTCTGGCACCCCAAAACCTGTTGCTAGAAAGAAAGTGTTAGGAAAGTCAGAAGAGGATTAAGAGAAACATGCGAATTGCCTTGCTGTGATTTTTAGGTTAGAAATCTATCTAGTCTTGTATCTGACTGTAGCTGGCATCAGATGATTCTAAGGAAAGTTCAAGAATGGATGGATTTATCTATCTATAATGAATACTTTTTTCCCCTTTTCCCTAATCACTCTGTAAATAGTGTTTGACTTCTGTCCCGAAGCCTATTATGGCTGAGGCAAAGCTCTAGGCTGCAAAGTTATCTTGTGTTAGAGAGTTTCAAAAGTTAATTTATGTATTTTTGTCCTTAAAGGGGAGCATGTAACCCTTTATTTCGTTCCATATTTCAGCTTGAGGAGTGCAACCCTGCCATCTCTTACTTGTTTTTTGTTTTGTTTTTGGCATACACCACCCCAATGGCAAGTGATGGTTTTTGTTTTTCAAAGTATAGCAATTTGTGCCATACATTACAAAGCAGAATTAGTCCTTAAAAATGGGGAACAGTAATACTATCTCAAATTGATAGAAGTTTATTTTCTAGACATCAATATTTTAATGAATAACACCACTTGCCACCAGTATCACAATGGTAGTAATAAATTGCAATAACACATCAAGCTCTCTTCCAGTAATAAACCTTTACAAGACAGGTTGCAATCTTTTTGGTAGTATGACATGTATCTTTTATATAAAAAAAAACCCTCTGTATTTATTTAGGAATACAATTTACCACAAAAATTTTTACAATGTTAAAGGTTACTTATTCACAGAAAATCAAGCATTAAAGCAGAACATATCTGTTTGAATGAGAATTGTATTTTTAGCTTATAATGTCACATTCTCTGCAGTATGAAAGAGGTAAATTGTGTTAGAAGCTGTTAAATTCATTTTCTCTTATTATTGTAATACTGACCTTGGCATTTTGTAGAACAATCGCCCATTTAAAAATGCAAAAATGAACAAAGTAAATGAACTGTTCAAATTAGGAAACAAACTCTTAAGTGATACTAAGGGACCAGTTAGGAGAACTCTAATTTCCTATTGTTTGCTATCCTGTAAATGGAGTCTTGAAGTATAGCATCAAAGGCACCTACTGAGAATTTCAGTTCCATAGTACTTGAAACACATTAGCCAATACTGTTTACCTTATTACAGTAAAAACAGACACTGGAGATCTTATAATGAAAGTAGACAACACTGTTGTTACCAAACCAAATCATCAGGGATAAAAACTCATCAGCCACAGGACTCGTATCAACAAATAGTACAAGAGGAACAGTAATGTAAGATAACTTGCAGTAATGTAAGATAAATTGCATGTACTTATACCTAGTATTAAAATGTATTGATATTGTACTGAGTACAGTAACAGATAGAGGAGAAATCTAAAAACTGTATCAGCGTCCATGTTTCCATCAAATTCAACTCAAATTGGCCTTGTTACTAGTATCTTTTTTATGTAAGAAAATATAGAGAGGAAACAAGCATTTAAAAAGTAAACGTTGAGCTCTGTTTTGGGGCCATGTTCTTTCAGTGTTGGTGGAGGGTGAGAGAGACTTCCATGAGTTATACCTTATGTAGATGGGTTAGGGAGGTTGGGCCTTAAGTTGTCAATGTCAGACAAGCTGCAGCAGTGTTTTTAGTATTGCCTAAGGTTTTTGGGGTCTGGTTTCAATTTCCATTAAGTTTAAAGGTAGTTTTGCTGGTAACTTGGTTGGGAGCAGGACTTGACCCTTGAAAATACTGAATCTTTTTAAAATGGAAAATACTTAAGTGGTGGTGATTTTCATGAATATCCATGTCTGTCTTTTGCTTGCAAAAGGCAAAACTGCCTCTACTTCTGAATATTTTTCTTTTTAAGGATTCATTGCCTACATTAGAGATGTAGCAAATTATTTCAGCACATGGGGTGGGGAAATTATGTTGACAACTAGACGGGTGGAGGATGTGGGGGGAAAGGAGTCTTGCCTATTAGGGCTCTTCTTACTTGAGTGGCTGCCACAGACGGACAGGCAGAAGTGTGGGATCTGTGGATGCTGCTCTTGATGGCCTGTTTGCCTACCTCCCCACCAATCCCTGGGAGTAGGGATATGCCCTCTGGGCATGGAACATCATTCGACCTTCCTCCCCCTTCTTCCTCTCCACCCCACCAACCAATACACTTTTGGGAATGGGGCTGTTGGCCTGCCCAGCTCCTATTGCAAGACAGTGCCTGCCATGGCAAAAGCTTTACTGTATTTAGGCTTTTGTATTCTAGTTGCTCATGGTGTATCCTATTCCATAAGAACTAATAGTTTTGGCTTCCCTAGATGGTTGATGTAGTTCCTAGCCTTAAAATTGAGTTCCCATTTGGTAGGTTTATGCCTTTGAAGTGTTGTGGCTTAGATCCACTTCCATTATCTATTGTGGGAAGAGGACCAAAACTCAGAGTTGTTTTTGTTGGTCCTCTTTGTTCCACTCCTTAAAAGAAAAGACTGAGGACCAAATCTTTTAGAAGTTCTCCCTTCCATGGACTAAGTGATTATACATGGAGCTTGGGGCAGCACTGCAATGATAAACCTGCTTTTCTGATGGCCATTTAAGTTAACAGTAGTCTGTACTGAAACTAGCCCTACCTGAAGTGCCTATTTTGATCCTGTCAAGGAGTAGAAATAATTTGCAAGTTCAAATAATATGCATATAACATTTCCTTCCTTTCTAACATTCATGCTCTAGAAAAAGTCGATAGAAGTGTAGGACATATAAGATCTTTCTATAGGCTTTTTCTATAGTAGAAATGTTAGGAAGGTGAAATAATACTGAAGAAAGCTTGTGTGTGTATATACCATTGTCTTTAGGCTTTCTTTAATAAGAAATGAAAATGAGACAGAATGCATTTTTTAGTAAGTGGCTTTTCAGAGTTTCAAAGGAGATGTGCAGTAGATCTTTGCTTATCTGAACCCTTTTTCATATATTTAAAAAGCTTATATATTTGAAACTTTCTTATAGTATCAGAAAGAAAGAGGAACATAAATGCAACAGGCTAGGAACATAATAATGTTGTTATGAAACCTACCTCTGTCTCTGCCTCTTGCATTTCTGGTGACCTAGGTTGGGAGCTCAGATAGTCAGTGAGATCAGATAAATAGGGTTCAGACAGATGAGTGAGAGTTTATAGTATTTCACTAATTGAAAGTGAAGTCCTGTGGTTTGATTTTCATTAGATTAATTTAACATAAAATTAATGTGAGAGGTTTTTTGTTTCATTTTTTTAAATGACAAACGGTAATTTCAGTGTCTTGACCTTCACTGAACTGTTGATTACATAAAAAGAAACATGGTATACATTTAAACCATGAAGATTTTCATATGAAACAGATTTTGGTTGGTATGGTTATTGCAAATATCTTGTACTGGCATTTATTTGAAAAGACCCAAAGCTGCCCTAGGAAGGCATGATATTTTGGCATTCAGTCACCATAATTGTCTTGCTTTTTTATGACTTCAAAAATATTTAGATCATAAATTCCAGAAACAACTTTAAAATTTCTAGAGGAAGTGAGAGGTGAATACATGAATGGAGGTAAGCAGAAAAGGTTCTTTGGGTAGATGTGATATATTTAATTAGACCAAGTAAATAGTTGGAAAATTTATTCTTTTCAGGCTTTGGGGCACAAACACCCTTCAGGTATCAGGAGACTCTGCTGGTGACTTGTTTCTATTCTACCCAGCAAAGCACACCAGTAGGCAAAATGTAGATCTGTGAAAATGCAAATGTGTGGCAGTGAGGGTCAGAGGGATGAGACACAATAGGTGGGAGATGGATGATTGTGAGGTGGGGTAGGGGGATTGTTGAACTAGTGATAGAAGAATGTAGCTGGTAAAATGAAGACAGGTTACCTGGGATCATCATATGTGACAGGCAGGTTATAATGTGCCATAAATTCAATGTCTATATTTTGCCCATGATTCTTTGTATCCAGTAGATTTATGAAGTAAAGTTTGTAACTCATCTAGAAAACAGTGTTTTGTAAATTCCCTTTGAGAATTAGAACTGAGAGATTGGATGGAGGTAGAGCTGTCAGCTGTTAAGGTAGTTTCTTGAATTTTGAATCCTTCTGTGCCACTCCATTTTAATGTTTTACCAATAAGCGATAAGTTTTTCTTTTGTAGTTTGTTATGGTTTAATCTTTTTTTATTTTGGCTGGCTGCCTTCTTTCTTTAATGCCTGAAGATCAATCTCCATGGTATTGGCCACATGATAAAAACAAAAAAACCCCAAGAACCTCCCAAAAACCCTAAGTAAGAATTGTTCAATTCATTACTTTGTTTACATCAATCCAAGATGACTTTGAATGTATGATTACCTGTCAATAATTCAATTCTATGCATGGAACATTTTGTTACAGATACGTACATTTTGTCATAAAATCGTACCCCTGGCACGGCAGCAAGAGGGAGTGTTGTGGCAGGGAAGTAGGTAATACCATAGCAAGTGGGGGTGGGGAGATCAGGCAGCCTAACCCCTACCCCTTGATGCCTGTGCCTTTCCCTTCACCACCTATCTCCCCCACCACTTGCACCCCCTGATAACTGACCCTCCCAGCCACTCTCTTCCCCCCCCCCCCTTGCTGCCTGCTTGCACCCACCAATGCATATTCTCAGTCATGGCTCTGGCTCCAGCTTTGGCTTGTGGCATGGAGCACATGGTTGCTCTAGTTCCCACCCAGCCGGGTGGCAGTGGTGGTGGCAGTGGCAGTTCCAGTTCAGGTGAGAGCTAGAGAAGGAGCCAGAGCTGCTGCCACCAAGCCTGTCCCCTGCCTTGCACTCTAATCCAAGAGTGGAAGTTTTTTCCCACATGTTGAATGGGGAATAAAATGTTGTCTTGTATTTTGAGAAAATACAGTATTTCTGGGTCTGGCCTTGCTGGTTGTAGCTGCTAACAGATTGTAAGGAACAATTCTTTACAGTTATACTCTTGGGGCCAGCTTCTGTGGCTAGTAAGTTAAGGTGTAATGGTCATGAAACAAGATTTTGTACCATAATGAACATTTGCAAGGCAAACACTTGTGGGAGAAGCCTGACTCAATTTTAAAGTTTTTTTACATTATTCTATTGGCAAAAGGGAGGATTAAAGACTCAGGCATATTCTGTGAAAGTTGTTTTATCTAACTTCATTACAGAAAACTTTCTTTAAGTAGAAAAAATGAAGTGCTAGAAAATCATGTTGAAAAACAAGCATGTCTATTAAGGCTGGAATTGTATTAGTTTTGTCCATGTGTGTTCTTTCTATTTTGAGTAGTTTGAATATGTGAGCTAATAAGACATCGTATTCAACTGGTCCTCCTAAATCTTTCTTAAATCCTCCTACTAAAGGAAAATTATTGAGGATCCTAGGTTTACCTACTAGTCTTGTTTTGGATAGAAAATCAATTGAATCAGAAAATTTAATGATGAGGGCAGGACATTAATTGTAACCTTTTTCTTCAATTCAGTTGGGGCAGTCTTAAACATAATTAGACAGATAAAGGAGGTTATTACTACTTCCACAAAGAGCAAGTATTTTTTCCTGACGTTGCTTGACCTACCCAACAAAGATGCTGGGAGATTAACACTTGAAATAAGAGTTCTCTGCTATAGATGTGCAGGCAGAAGTCCAGCATCCACAGACTGCATGTTTTTTTTCAAGTTAGGTATTGGGGTATTTTTTGTTTCTGTTATGACAAAAATCTTCTGCATACAAATGCTCTGCACCTTGAAGTGATGAACAGAGTAATTTGGTAAGAACCTGTGTAAGGGTTTGAGATAGAACAAGGGTAGGAAACATTTTTTAGCCGGAGTGCTGAAAAAACCACAATGTCTACCTTGGAAGGTGCCAGAGTGCCAACATGCCGGAGTCCGGAGCAGCTGTTTGCAGCCTCCCAGCTCCAGCCGGCCCACGGAGCCTGATCTGCTTGCAGCCTCCCAGCTGCCTGCTGGGAGCAGCTGCTTAGAGCCCGGACTGGCAGTGGTTTGCTGAGCAAAATGGCCTTGCGTGCCATGCTCGGCATGTGTCCTTGGGGTTGCTGACCCCTGCACTAGAAGGACAAGAAAGGGCATGGTCCAACAGGAAATTCCTACTAACTTCAAAAGAATTGCTCTTGGGCTCTCCTTCTAAAAGTTTGTTTCTGTTGCAGCATGGCATATATCTCCCACTAAATTCTGTTCAGCATGAACAGTGGAACAGAAAGGGAGGTAGGACAGTAGCCTATTCTGCATCTTGCTGCTACATCTGTGTGGATACCAACAAATGAGTAACACGTGTTCTTCTGTCAGATGTTGTCAAGTTTGTGGGTAGGAGAGTAAGCGGGGGGGTGGGGGGGGGCAGATGGTCTGAAAATCTTCATAAGAGAGTTTAAAGCTTCTTTTGCTCTTATTTCTATGCAGCTTGTACATTATATGACTAAATTTAATTTTGAATAGCAAGATTATGGCATTTTTGGGATGATACCCAGATATCATAATGGTATCTGCTGTTGTAGTATGACCATGCATAGTAAAGAATAATTGCAGGGAACTTTCTCAGATACTCAGAAATAAGGCCAGAACATAATCCTAGCCATGCCATTGCCTCATGTCATCAGAGCTTTAGGAAGCAGTATCATCTTTCTGCCTCAGTTTCCCTATTTTTAAAGAAAGAAAGAAAGAATAATAATTCGGATTTATTCTATGTTTAAAGAGAGAATAGTAATTATATTTCCCAGAGCTGTTTATAAATACTAATCAGCTAATATACAGAGAGCTCTTGGAACATTTTAAACTACTATATTAATGCTATGTGTTCTTCCTTATCATCATCATCATCATCATCATGTTACATTATACATTGTTCCCTTATTCCTGCATTATTGAATATCAGCTACTATGTTGTATTACAGGCAAATACATTTTAAAAACTGGAATACTGAAATTAACTTGCTTCAAAAACATGCATGGTTAGATTTTTCCCCCCCCCATTTTAAAACTGAAGGTGTGTTAAACTGTAATCTTGCCAAGATATCTAGTTGTATACGAACCTGAGCCTAGCATTGCTTCTATTGGTTTGGGGATAACTACTAAAATCAGAATGTTCTTCATTTTGGCAGGATTACCTTCCCCAAGTGAGAGCCTTCTGTACTAAGTCCCAGACTTCCCTTTATGTTGAATATTTACCCAGAATCTCCTATCTTCAGGGATTAGCAATTTTTTTCAAAGTAAAATGAAACTTAAATACCATAAATGCCAAAGATTCATAAAATCATGCAATTCAGCCTTATTTTTTGTGAAAAACACACAACTGTACAGTACTGTACAAATATTGTTATAATTACTTTTGTGTCCTCCTCAGAGAAGTAATAACAGTAAGTGAAAATAGAACCAATATACACATATCAGGGGGGAAAAAATCTTCAGAAGAAAAGATGGCTACTTTCTACGGGACCTAAGTTCAAACAGCATAGTAAGCTGGCTGCCTCCAAATCTTTTCCCTGCATGAGGTGGTCTAGAGAATTACAAAGTTTTCTTGCTTAAAACAAAAGAAGGAAGGACTTTTAAGTCCCCTATTGAGCTGAACAAGCTAAACTTTTATATGTCACAGGTGCTACCTAGGGAGTATTGTACTGAATTTCTCCTCTCTGTTCGAGGTCATCTGCATGATTCAGAATAAAGTATTTTCTCACCAGTTAGAGCACTCCAAACCAGGTAGAACGTAGGGTTTTGAAACTGTCTCCCCCATACTTGACACTTAGTACCTTAGCCACTAGGAGGACAAACAGATGACAAATGTTTTAGACTCGGTAAAATAGCGTATTTTATTAGCTATAACTCAACTGCACTGGAGATTTTCACCAGTTTTGACCTCTAATCCAGATACACCTTCACTTGCGTCTAATTCATCATATATGAAAATCATATACCTCAGTATGGATCAGATAAAGATGTTATGATCACCAGGCAAGGATGTTAAGTATTTACAGAAGTTATGCCAACATATTTCAGCAGCAATCCCTTGCAGTTGAGGATGATTGTCTTCCATGACTCCTATCTGTGGGTCTGAAAATGGCTGATGAGGCCAATCCGGGACTCGGCAAACACACTCTGTTGCATCCGTGACTCAACAACAGACTCTGCAACTGGGGCATGTATTTCTATGTGAGTGGGGTGGCTCTGGGTTCTTGATTTGGTCTGTGGCACACTGTTTCTGCCGCTCCCACTTTTCTGTCTCCTGTTGTTATTGTATAGTTTCAAAGCACTAAGGTCGTTGCAGCACACTCTTCCTCCATTTAGGGCAGTCCTGGATGATAGTTTCCCACAAGTTGATATTGATGTTGCATTTGTTCAAGTTGGCCTTGAGGATGTCTTTGAAGCACTTTCTATGCCCTGCTTTTGAGCATATATTGGGAGAACAAAACTTGCTTTGGGAATCTGGAGTCAACATATTGATAAATGCATTCAAATTTTATTTTAATCAATGAATTAAACTGTTTCAATGACAGCATGTTGTTAGGTACATATGACAGCTACTTAGGTGGCTGCTCTTAGGAGTATGCAAAGTGATATTTAAGACTATGTTAAATTGTGCACATGCTTAGATATGTATTATTTTCCTTTTCTTTCCACAATGCTTTAATGGATATTTTCCATTTTAAATAGATTAGACCTAAGGGGACGAAGGATAGAAAGTGGTAGAATAAAGACACTGGATTAAAAAAAAAACAACAGACTAGCAAACTTGGAGCTGGTGGGCTGGACCCTCTGGAAGCAAGTCCAAGGAGTAAAAGAAAGCTGGCTGTAATTTATGGAGGCCCTTTTAAGGGCACAGAAGCAAGCTATTCTGATGAGATGGAAGAATGGGAAGTGCAGCAGGAGACCAGCCTGGCTAGACCACAATATCTTCACTGAACTGAAACTCAAAGAATCCTACAAGAAGTGGAAACTTGGTCATAGTTTGATGGAACAGTATAAGAGTATCTGATGGGCGCACAGGGAAAAAATCAAGAAAGCATGATCTGAGCTGCAACTGGCAATGAACAATGAAAGGCAATAAAAAGGGATTCTTCAAGTATCTCAAAATAAGAGAGAGACCAAATTAATTTGGCCTATCTAATACTTGTTAAATGAAAATGCAGAATGCCTACAAAATCTTGCTGTTCACACACTTTTCTTTAAAGTTGTAGATTCTATCGCTAGCTTGGCTTAAAAACAAGCTGAAGGTTAGTCCCATTCTGAATGAAAAAAATAAGATTATTGATACTACAATGCCTTCTGCCAACAAGGTAATTGATACAGTTAGAACCCAGATCATTCACCCCAGGTAGGTTTTAACCTGTTTCATTTGCATTGGGTTGACAAACTAAGAACAAGCCACTCAACTGTCTTGCTTCCAAGAGCCCTGTTTCTCCTTTCAGCTGAAGCTCATCTGTGGTCCCTTGCAACTGATCAGAGAAGCAGTGGTGTGTGGGTGTGTGTCTGTACACAAGCCACAGCAGTATAGTACTCCAGTGTGTGTGTACATAAAAATAAACCCAAAACAAAACAAAAAAAAAAAACCCAATCACTGTTCTGGCTGATCTCACTGTAGTAGCTGCCAGGCTTCCCTGTGCTCTACCCCTGCCCCCTCCCCACCCAGCACTGGCTGGCCGTGTCCCTGTTGCCCCCAGGATTCCTTTTACCAGAGACCCCCAAGGATTGACATGGTCCCTTGTCCAATTTGGTATCAAGTGAACTTTATTAGTAACCCCTAGGCTTATTACAAGATAATTATCCTTGCAATACAAACTGGCAAGCAGTTCCCTCAGGCATTACAGCAGCAACCTTTGGTGGTACCAGCCTCAGATCCTCTGCTGCGTGTGTGGGATGGATTCCTGGATTCTTTGTTACCAGAAGCAAGAATTCCAAGGCTGCTCCTGTCTCCCCAGGGTGGCAACACAAACACACGCTGTCTCTTTGTTTGTCTGCTACTGTTGTAACTTTTCTCATCTCAAACTATCCAATCCTCAAGTTTCTTACCTCATCTCTTTAGATAAGGTACTCCAATCCTATTCTGTTTTTGGTCGTCTTTACTTTTAGGGAAACTACTGTACCTGGTTAGCCCACCGTACCAATCACAGCACTCACTTTTCCTAGTGCCTTATAAGGCACTCTGTGCAATTTAATTGCTTAGCTTTGGGAAGGCATAAAGTTATGCTAAGTGCCTGAGCATAACTCAGTTTGCCTACTACACCCCACATGCTAGCTGATTCTGAGAGGTGCCTGTGTGGGCTTCTAGTTTCACTAGAATAAAGGCAGACAGCTGGTGGCTTGTAAAAACACCCTGCAGATAAGAAAAGCTTGAAACTAATGAAAGAGATTTTCTTTTGTAGGGCTTGTTGGGCTAATAAACTTTTGTTCTGACAAGAAACCTGCTAGCTGCAATCTGTCAGTCTTCAAGAAAGTCCAGAGAAAGGTGTTAGAAATGACCTAGTTTGCAGACAGTATAAAGAAGCAGGGAGAGGGAGACTTGAAAAGCTCAGTATCAGCAGACGCAGGGTCTGGCAACACTCCTGGCCCTTGAGCATTGAGCGGGGAAAAGCCTGGTATGGTGCAGGCAGGATGGGTGTTTACACCCCTCCCTAATCAGAGCATACTGCCGGTGCCTGGCCATGCCCCCCTTCCCCTCAGCTCAGCACTTTGAAAGGGAAGGGAGGGCTTCTCTAGCATCCCCGGCTTCTAGCCTGAGCCACTGCAGGCATGTTCCTGCATTTCTGAAATGAAAAGGGAATGTCTATCCATCTCCAAATTGGCTCAAGCTTTGCAGGTTAGGCTAATTTGCAAAGATTGAAGCAGTTCAGGCTCAGGCTTTTTGAATGCTTGTCCCTAGTCTAAATGTAATTAGATATTCACTGGTAAAACGAAATAGAGTACAGATATTCAAGCATAATAAGTCTGGCATAGATCTTGGTTATATTAGCCCAACCAATCATAATGATGACTGTATGAGTTAAGCGTGGCATTTCATTTGTCTGCAGATCTAATTGTTCTTTACAGAAGAAAACTATATTCTGTCAAGAATTCAGTGACTATAATTACAGAAAAATAAGTTTCCTTCCTTTTATCTAATCTATACCACAGAAATTGTTCTCTCAATTATAGTTTTACTTCTAAGTACTCTAATACCGATGTCAAAAATATTCATCACTGGAAAGTCTTCAAGTCTATCATAAATAGTCCTTAAGATTTTTTGCATAGCACAGAAAATAAGGGACAGGAATTTAATCTCTGTTCACTAATAAATATTAATTGTAGGACAGTGGGAGATTAATCATCGATTTAAAAAGCTAGAGATGACACTTTTAATGGTCAGTTAATAATGTCACAGTCCTTTTATTACTGAAAATAATTAAAACTAATAAAAATCATGTGGTGACTGAGCATGATAGAATTTTGCTTACAGCACAAGTAATCAGTAACCAGTTGTAAGAAGAAGCTATACATGACTCTAGCCTAGTGGCTAGGTGAATCGCCTCAAAGAAGGAAGGCTTGTGTTTGGCCCTCTCCACAAACTGGTGAAGTATCTTCCCTAAATAGTCATTGGACAAAATCCAGTCTTTAGATTCACAGAAGTTTAGAGTTGACAGGGATCTCATGAGACCATCAGGCCCAGCCCAGCCCCGCTGCTCTGGGCAGAAAAGACTGCTGGGGTCAAATAACCCCAGCAAGATGTGCATCCAGTCTCCTATTGAAGATACCCAGGGTAGGTACCTGCATCATCCCCTCTGGGAGTCTATTCCAGAGTCTGGTTACATGAACCATGAAGAAGTTTTTCCTTGTATCCAGTCTGAAACCTTCTTCTAGGAGTTTATGACCATTGCTCCTGGTTTTCCCCTGGGGCGCTTTGGTAAATAGCTGTTTGCCTAGCTCCTAATGCTCTCTCCTGATTATATCTGTAAACTGCCACCAAATCCCCCCCCAAAGTCTTCTCTTTTCTAGGCTGAACTGTCCCATACCTGCAAGCCATATGAGGAAAGGCTGACTCTTCTGGCCTTTAGTCATACAAGTGGCTCTTCTCTGGACTCTCTCAAACTTCTTGGAATTGGGTGGCTATAAGGAAGTAGAACCTAGGTCTTGCCTCTCCCAGGGAGTACCCTGGCCACTATGCTACAGAGTTTTACTGAAGTGATCTCTGGCATAAAGAGACTTCAATCATGCCATGCAATGTAGAAAAGTTTCAACAGGAAGGGTGAATATGCTACAATATTCCAAGGTAGTCCATAGCCTGTTTTACATTATATTCTTGGGAAGTGGGGTTTGAACTTCCTCAAAACGAAAACACTGCTCTCCCATGTTATGGATTAATGTGTTGATGACTGAGCAACTGTAATGGGGTTAAGGACTGGATCCTCCTTGGTGTGTGTGTTTTTGTTTGTTTGTTTTTATGGAAGCATCTTAGCCACTCAACTCCGAAAAGTTTTAGTGCTCTAAATCTGACTTTGTAGGTAGGAACCTTCCTGGTGCCCTGAGTTAGTAGTCTAAGCTCCATGGAAGGGTGAGTCTTAAAATGCTGAACAGTGCGATGTACCTTATTGCCTCTTCATGGCATAGGCACAAAAAGGTAAGGTAAATGAGGAGGGATTCTATCATGCATTAGCTGTTTTATGGTAACTGTGTTCATACTCATTTCACAGAAGATGAAAGCTACATTGTGGTAGTTTAATCCTTTCATTGAGAATTAAATTACTGTGATTATTTAATCTACCATAGGAGAACAGCATGCACCCAAGCAGTTAGCACTGATAAACTGGTGCACAGTAAACCCTCATCCCCTTTCATCTTATAACAGGGGCAGGCAGTTATTTCAGGCAGAGAGCCACTTACTAAGTTTTGGCAAGTCATTGAGGGCCGCATGACAGGCAGCCAGGGGCAGATTAATATTTATTTTTCTAATTTTTCTTTTTAGGGGCCCCATGGGCCAGATAGAATGACATGGTGGGCTGCATCCAGCCCCTGAGCCACATTTTGCCCACCCCTGCCTTATAATATCTAGTGTATATGCTTATATTTGTAAAACAGTGTATTGTTCAGTAGGTTGGCTGTTGTGCATCTTTCTGTAGGGCTTAGGTGGGAACTACAGGCCCAACCATGTGGGCCAGGTTTGTAGAAGTGTGATATTTCAATATTTAGTATTTCATTGCCCAAGTCCCCTGGTAGACCTTGCTCTTGCATCCCATATTAACAGCACAAAATTGGATATGTTCATAATATTGGAAAAATAATATGCAGAAGAAGAACAAATTCATAGAATCCCAGGGTTAATATTAAAGATGGAACATTTATAAAGTGAGTACTCTAAAGACCATCTAAAACATGTACTCTTGTATGCTAAAATAAATTAAAAAAAGAATCCCATGTGCTCACCTTGGAAATTAGTCAGCATTTGGGATCTGTTTTTGTAACAGTTTAACATTGTCATCCCACCTTTTACTTATTTGTAATCAACATGCCACGTCTCATATTGAATCCTGATTCTGCAAACATTTAAACGTGAATAGCTCAACAAATGTCAATGGTCCAGATTAACCCAATTTAATTGCTTCAGTTATTAATGTTACCTGTTTGTATGAATGCACCTTAGACTGAAAGCTCTGTGGGGAAAAGATTTTGGCCAAATGTGCTCTTGCATACTAATATTATATTTTTGACAGCAAAGGGGGTTATTGCATATAGCAGTATAAATTTGTAAAAGGAGTTTCTTCCACTCCCATTCATACAGTAAAATTCCTGTATTTTCAGATTCTGTTAATGCACACAGTGTTTTTTTTAATTTTTGTTTTTTTTATGCATGTGTGTACATTACACAACTACACAGCCACACACAATTCTCCCCCCACCACCTCCCCAGCTCCGTGTCTGGCCCCG
The DNA here is from genome assembly GCF_000455745.1 of Alligator sinensis. Classification (NCBI taxonomy): domain Eukaryota; kingdom Metazoa; phylum Chordata; order Crocodylia; family Alligatoridae; genus Alligator; species Alligator sinensis. Next base: position 2,205,779 of record NW_005842004.1, read on the forward strand.
CGCAGCCCCCCACACCTGACACACACCCAGCCACATGCCACAGCCACACACAGCCAACAGGTGCTCTTGGTGTGGGGAGGGGCATGGTACATGGCTGCAGGGTGCTGTGGAGTGTACTTGGAGGACACACCCTGCCCCACCCCGTGACCATGTGCTCCATTCAGTGGGTGCTGCCCACACCCTGATGCCCTTGTGGCACCCTGCGGCCATGCGCCAAATTCCCCCTGTGCAGGGCATGCTCCCAGTGCTGGCTTCCCATGCAGCACCCTGCAGACGTGTGCCCACGTAAGGCACTCCCCATGTGGGGGACAAGGTATGTAGCCACAAGTTTTGCTGCATGGGGAAGGGGCATGCAAGGCACGGGCAACACCTGTCACCTCTAGCACACGAGGTAGGGTGTGCCCACCCCCCCTGCACAGGGAGTGCCCACTGGCTGTGGCCCACAGAGGGGGTGTGGTATGGGGGGCAGGTGCAGGCTACAGGCAGCCACAAGGGGAGCAGGCAGGTAGATGTGGCCATAGGTTAAGACATGCCTCTCATCCCCTCTCCCCACACACCACCCTCTGGCCATTCACTGTTCCCTTCCTGTGTTTTGGTGCTCCTGGTGTGTGTGGAGGGGGCATGGCATATGGCTGTAGGGTGCCACATGGGGAGTGGGCAGGGGGCCACACCCCACCCTGTGGTTGTGTGCTGCATTTGGCAGGCTCTGTCTACACCCCCCCTGCCCCCTCCCTTCACAACACCCTGCTGCAGCATATCATGCACAGTTGTGCACCATGCTGGTTCCCACAGCAGGGATCACAGCCTGGCCCTACCCACCTCTGCCTCCTCTTGTCTGTTTTTCTGTCCTAAGGCTCGGGGCTGTGCATGCTCAGTTGGCTCCCCGAGCGTTATGGACAGACAGATGGAAGTGGTAAGGTTTTCATTATATTAGAATGTATAGAGATAAATATTGGTATATATATTAATGCATATGTAATATAGCTTGTTTATATTGGAGGCCAGTAGTCAAGGCAGCAGGAAATGCTATGGAATTTAGATCAGCCTAAGGCAACAACCCAGAAGCAATGCTTAATAAATTATTTTTTGTTGTTTATTTTTAAGTGTTTTTAAAATGTTAATAAATGTTAACGATCAGTTATCACAGAAATAAATGGAAAGTAAGAGGGGTTCAGTGGAAACAGCAGGGGAAAAATAGAATAAGAAAGAATAAGAAATAAAAATAATGAGGAGTAGGCAAAGGAGTGTGATTAGTGAGCAGAAGTGGAGTAATGGGATGAGAAAAGGAAAGAAACGTAAAAGGCAAAATGGGGAGGAGAGAAAGATCAACAAGCTTCATCTCCTCATGCTTAGAACATGGGTAACATCAAATTTTTCATTTATAACTGATGGTTTATAAATCATAAAAGTAAAAATGAAGAAGTAAATATGCTTGGTAGAATCAAATGTAGTGTTAAATACTGCAGTTAACTGAAGTATGGATATGCAAATGGGCATGCCAGATATCTCATTGATTTAAAAAATAAGCAATTACATAGTAGAGATGTTTTCTAATACTTATTGGGAATAGGTTTGGGATCATACCCTCTAAAATGCAAAATTCAACACCCTTTTTCACTACTATTAAACATAAATGGTAGAAACCTAATTGTGATAGTATCTTGGCAAAAGTGTTATTTTTCAAGTCTGAAGATTTGGCAATGTCTCTTTATTTGATGTTATTATATTTATTTTTGTGATCAAAGAAAATGATTCCTTGCTAAGACATCTTGGTTGTTTGAGACTGAAAATTGTAGGTTTTTGGATGAGAGACCATAGGAGTTTGCTGCCAACTTTAAAATAGGACATAACCTTTTGACTACTTGTAGTCTCTAAAGAGCCTAAGAGATTTTTGAGAGAGTAGTCCTGCAAAGTCCCCAATGTCCTGGTCAAATTATAGTTTGGAAAATTACATTCTTAGGAAAATACATGGCTTAGCAGGAAACACTTTAGTGAGCTAAAACACAAAAAGGAAGCTTAAAAGAAGTGGCAACTTTGACAAATGACTAGGGAGGAGTGTAAGACTGTTGGTCGGGCATGCAGTGATGAAATCGGGAAGGCTAAAGTGCAATTGGAATTGCAGCTAGCAAGGGATGTGAAAGGTAACAAGAAGGATTTCTACAAGCATGTCAGCAACTAGAGGAAGATCAGAGAAAGTGTGGGTCCCTTACTGAATGAAGGAGGCAATCTAGTGACAGATGATGTGGAAAAGGTTGAAATACTCAAAACCTTTTCTTACCTTGCTCTTCACAGACAAGGTCAGCTCCAAGACTACTGCAGCAGGAGTACAATTTGGGGAGAAGGGAGCTGCCAACAGTGGCAAAAAAAAACAGATTAGGAACTAATTACAAAAGCAGGACATGTACAAGTCCATGAGGCAATGCACCAAAGGGTGCTGAGGGAGTTGACTGATGTCATTACAGAGCTGTGGTGATTGGGGGAGGTTCTGGACGATTGGAAAAGAGCCAATCATAGAAAATTAGGGTTGAAAGGGACCTCAGGAGGTCATCTATTCCAACACCCTGTTCAAAGCAGGACCATCCCCAACTAGATCATCCCAGTGAGGACCTTGTCAAGCCAGGCCTTAGCTCCAAGGATGCAGATTCCACCACTTCTCTAGCTAACCCCTTCCGGTGCTGCACCACCCTCCTAGTGAGAGAGTTTTTCCTAATATTTAACCTAAACTTCCATTGTTGCAACTTGAGACTATTGCTCCTTGTTCTATCATCTGCCACCACTGGGAACAATCCGGCCCCATCCTCTTTTTCGGAACCACCCTTCAGGAAATAAGGCTGCTATTATATTCTCCCTCAGTCTTGTCTTCTGTAGACTAAATAAGCCCAGTTCCCTCAGCCTCTCTTCATAGATGTGCTCCAGCTCCCTAATAAGTTTTTCCCCTCTGCTGGACTCTCTCCAACTTGTCCACATCCTTTATGTAGTGGGGGAACCAAAACTGGATGCATGACTCCAAATGTGGCCTGACCAGTGCAGATGAAATTACCAAGTACTGAACTAGATGGACCAATTTTCTGATCCACTATCATAATTCTACAGTCCTATCTGTAAATATCACATAAGTAAAGAACTGGTCAAATATAATGCCCATATTGAAGAAAGGGTGGAAAAAGGATTGAGGGAATTACATACTTTTAACCTCATCTCAGTCCCTGGAAAAATCATGGAGCAGGTCCTCAAGGAATCCATTTCTAACCACTTGGAGTCAAAGAAAGTGATTAGGAAAAGTCAACATGGATTCACCAAGGGCAAACTGTGCCTAGCCAGCCTGATTAGCTTCTATGATGAGAGGACTGGCTCTGTGGATGTGGGAAGAGCTGTGGATGTAATATACCTTGGCTTTAGGAAGGCTTTTGATATGGTCTCCCACAACACTCTTGCAAGCAAGCTAAGGAAGTTTAAGTTGTATGAATGGACTGTTAAGTGAATAGAAAACTGGCTGGATCGTCATGTTCAAAGGGTAGTAATCGATGGCTTAGTCTAGTTGGCAGCTTATACCAAGTAGAATGCCCCAAGGGTCAGTTCTTGGGCTGGTTTTGCTCAATATTTTCATGAATGGCCTGGAAGATGGGATGGAGTACATCCCCAGCAAGTCTGCAGATCACACCAAGCTGGGAGTAGTAGATAAGCTGGAGGGTAAGCCTAGGTTTTAGAGAGACCTAGATAAATTGGAGGATTGGACTGAAATAAATCTTGTGAAGTTTGATAAGGACAAGTACAAAGTCCTGCACCTAGGGTGGAACAATCCCATGTACAGGTACAGGCTGGGGGCTAACTGGCTAAGCAGCCGCTCTGCAGAAAAGGACCTGGGGGTTACAGTGGACAATAAACTAAATATGAGGCAACAGTATGCCCTTATTGCAAAGAAGACTAATAACATACCCGGCAGCATTTTAAGAAGTGTTGCAAGCAGACTGAAGGAAGTGATTATTCCTCCCTTTGGCACTAGTGAGGCCACATCTGGAGTACTGTGTCCAGTTTTGGTCCTCCTGCTACAGAAGGAATATGAACAAGTTGGAGAGAGTTCAGCAGAGGGCAACAAAAATGGTGAGGGTGCTAGGGTATATGACTTCTGAGGGAACTGGGTTTATTTAGTCTGGAGAAGAGAAGACAGAGGGGATTTAATAGCATCTTTCAAATACCTGAATGGTAGTTTCAAAGAAGATTGATCTACACTGTTCTCAGTAGTGGCAGATGACAGAACAAGGAGCCATGGTTTCAAGTTGCAGCAAGAAAAGTTTAGGTTGGATATTAAGGGGAAAGGTTCTCACAAGGAGGATAGTAAAAGTCTGGAACAGGTTACCCAGAGAGGTGGTAGAATCTCCTTCTTGGAGATTAAGACCTGGGTAGACAAAGCCTTGGCTGGGATGATCTAGTTGGGACTGGTCCTGCTTTGAGCAGTGGGTTGGACTAGATGACCTGCTGAGGTCCCTTCCAACCGTACTTTTCTATGATCCTGCCTATATACAATTATCTCCTAATATGTAGTTATGTTTGTTTCAACAGGCAATCTTTTTTTTTTTTAAACTCCTGTCCTACAAATTTAACCATGTATATGTCTAATTTTGAGGTAGTGCTATGCAGTACCCTAAACACCTTCAAATACTGGAGTACATGCACCGCTTTTAGCACCTAAATTGAGCTGTAATAAACTTTTGAGTTGTGTGTGCGCTTTTTTTCCCTTTTCTGGGAGCAAATAAAAAGGGTTGAATTTTCAAAAGTTCTTATTATTGTTTTAATTCTGCTCAGGTTGCAGTTCACTTTATTTTAACTCTAGCCCATTCATGTGGAACATTTCACAAATTATTTCAACATCATAGTTCAAAGATGGGTTAACGGGCATGACACTTTTTAAGTGCCTTTTGGTGGAGATGAAAATGTATCAGTCTATAGGCTGTAAGGTAGGTTTCAGAGAATGTAGGAATTTGTTCATGAAAACAGATATTGGAGGGTAACCTAAATTTATCTTTAACAGGTGATACTGGGCAGTCACTGTAACACGTTTTTCCAAGTGTGGAAACCTTCAAAATGAGAGTATGAATGACCCATGCCCCCAGAGGGTGGAGAGGGCATGGTGACCGCCTGCAGGTGATGGCAGTGGCAAGCAGGGTGCTTCTGCAGGTGGCCATAGCACTGTCGGTGGTGTGGGTGGGAAGTGCTGACTAGTGGTTGGTGACCACCTGCAGATGCCGCCGGCAGCATTGGTGGCGGCCAGCAGCAATTGGGATCTGCCCACAGACACCACTGGCAGTGTCGGTGGGGGGAGTGGTGAGTGGTAACTGCCCAGAGGCACCAGCGGCAGCAGCGGTACTTTTTGCAGGGGGTGTACCACCAATCTTGGGGGGTGCATGTGCACCATCTACGCAGTGCCAATTAATTAAAGGCACAGTAGTAATGCAAAATCATTATCATAACTTAATAGTAGGGATTAAATTAGGAATGGATTTTTTTTTACTTCCTCCAGTTCAGTAGAACATATTTGCTAAGCCTTGAAGATATGGCATGAGAAATCCTGTAATTTTTGTTAGCATAAATCAAATCAATATTATAAATGTTTCCAAATAAACTGAATAGTGGGGAAGGGATGGAGGGAGGAGCAGGTGGAAAATCCTGCTATCAAATTTGTGTGTAGAGCTCTGACTGTATATAAAAAACAAACAAACAACTTTTAAAAGTTAGGGTTATTTTGCACAGATATGGTGGTGTTCCCACAGAAATGCCACTAGGTGTTCAGTTTAAGAAACTGAAAGAAACACAGCATTTTTGTAACCTATTTGTCTTTTTACGTTGAATTTCTCAGTTGTAAATCAATAAACATAGTGCAGAGTTTCTGATATAAGATGTGAATATTATAATTTTAAGGCTAAATATTTTGCTTATTCTTTAATATTATTTATTGATATTTATTAAATTACAGTAACCATGTACATTCACAGAAGATTGCAGATAAAAGTATTATATGTGTAGTTGAAAACTATTAGTAGTGGGCAATGTAATAGCAGTAAAAATTTTATCTTTTTAATGAACTTTAAGAGATAGTATTGCTTCCCTTGTAATTGTTGACACTATGTTGCTGTACATTTAACATCATGCAATGCTTATCAGCACTGCCATTGACTTATACTCATTCTGTTTATTGATTGCTTAATTAGTGTGTAAGATAACTAATCAGGGACAGCTATAGGTGCTTAGATATCTCTTCCAAGTTTAGTACTCCAAGCTTAATTTAGGAGTAATGGTGAGATGTAACCAAATAAAATTAATTTTACATTATTCCACTTGTATAAATCCTGCTGTTGTGTGCAATGTTACATATACCATTATACCACTGTGCACAGTGAGACAATGGTATTCTGACACATCCCTCATTAGCTTTCTATAGGGCTTTCTCCTTTTACCTAAAATAAGAGACATGGAAAGTTCTGTTTTCTTCGACTATGAGCTAGACTAATTATAATTGCACATGCTAAAAAATTCACTCCTTGAATGGCAGCCCCAATCTCGCCGGGGGAGGGGTTGGGGTTTTTTTGTTTTTTGTTTTGTTTGTTTTTGTGTGTGGGGGGGGTGTTATTTGAACTAGCTAGTCATGAAATAAAAGTAAATATTTTTAAAACCAGGAACATTCATTTCAGGTTCAGTACTTTTTTTTGACAATGCTTAAAAAATGGTCAAATTGAAACATTAAATGGTATTGAGTTGTTGAAATATAGTTTTTCATTTCAAAATGTTCTTTAAAAAAATGTTTGGTTTTTGAAAGTCCATATCTTTTTTTATGATATTTTGTTCATTTCCCTTAAATCAATCAATAATAATAATATGCATTTTTTTAATGCATTGGTTTTGGTGAACCTGAATTTTTTATTATTAGGTATACTTAAGTATATAGATTTTATTAAGCAGTCTGAGCATGTACCTACCAAAGTTGTTAATTATTTGTTATCTTGCCTCTGCTATTGACTGCCTTATGTTTTGGTCAAAGATGTTTAAACTCTCTTGCTTAGTTTCATCATTTTGTTAAATGAGGTAATGCTTGCTTAAGTAATATATTTATGAAGAACTATTAGTTAGGTTTTGGGGAGAAAAAGAATTAGACATTTGTATAAAGTCATTCTAAAAAAAGCACAGCTACATTTGCATTAGATAGGATAAATGTCCATAAGTTTTTTTTCTTACAGGCTCTGGAAGACTTACCAGTAGCTCACCTTTTTATCATAGTTGTGCTAGTATGGTACTTTGCCCACATGGGTGGTAATCAGTTAACCATAACAATTCATCAGGTCTGCATAAAGCTGGCCAGGTTTAGTGCTCCATTTCTAGTAGCTTCCTCCTATGGGATGAGCAGCCCAGCCCCCTCAAAAGCATTATTCTGTGACTTTTTAAGTCTGGAGTACTGCATCCAGTTTTGGGCTCCACAATTAAAAAGGATGTGGAGAAGCTTGAGAGAGTCCAGAGAAGAGCCACGCGCATGATCAGAGGTCAGGGAAGCAGACCCTACGATGACAGGCTGAGATCCCTGGGGCTCTTTAGCCTGGAAAAGCGCAGGCTCAGGGGTGATCTGATGGCCACCTATAAGTTTATCAAGGGTGACCACCAGTATCTGGGGGAACATTTGTTCACCAGAGCGCCCCAAGGGATGACGACTAGGTTGAATGGTCATAAACTACTACAAGACCGTTTCAGGCTGGACATAAGGAAGAATTTCTTTACTGTCCGAGCCCCCAAGGTCTGGAACAGCCTGCCACCAGAGGTGGTTCAAGCGCCTACATTGAACACCTTCAAGAGCAAACTGGATGCTTATCTTGCTGGGATCCTATGACCCCAGCTGACTTCCTGCCCTTTGGGCAGGGGGCTGGACTCGATGATCTTCCGAGGTCCCTTCCAGCCCTAATGTCTATGAAATCTAAAAAAAAAAATGAAACAAAAAACCCTATCATGGCTGCTTAATGTTAGTGACATGAACCAACAGTGTACAGGTTTGCTGTAGTGATTGTAGGCCTGAGACAAGATAAAATTTATTTGGCAAGTGATATTGCTCTTTGAAAATTCAAAGTATGTGAACCAAGAGAGAGTTAAATAGAAATCAGTGGAGTGGAAAAGTGAAAAAAATGAAAGTGGCAAAGAATAATTTTGTATAAAAAGTTTTATTTAAAATGATTCCTCTGTCCAAAAAGGACACTTAAAATAAGAAGTATCTCAACCTCAGTCAAAAAGAGAATAGAACTTTCTTATTTTCAACAAATATTTCAGCATGTCATGTACTTACACTGATTCTTTTAATTTGCTCTAATGCCAAGCATACTCAAGGTCAGCAAATTACTTGGCTATATACTATATTATAGTCTCTTATCTAAAATGGATTTGTTTGCTTCCAATTCCTGTAGCAATTACTATTTTGGTAATATCAGGCAGTTAGAGAATGATGAGAGGGGAGATGGGGAAGAACCTACAACTTCCATTGACCTGCACTTGCAGTTAGCATGGGACTGAACCAATGGCAAAACTAGATCAAAATAACTGAGAATGTTAATAGGCTTCTAATATTGTCTCTGACAGCTTCTGCTGTTAGTACTACACATTAATTAAATTTTCCTCTGGTACTTACTCTGATACTCCTGATCTTTTGAATGATTATGATAGTAGAAATGCTAATATATTTAGATGTAATTTATCTATATTGTGGTAACTGTTCTATATAGCCAGCTTCTAAAATTTTGAGTAAAGAAACATTTTTTGGATTTGAACCCAAATGTCAGATTATTCTTTAGACTGCATGTGGCAGCCCAGGAGCCGTTCACTTTTTATGACAGTAGTTGCATCCTAGACTTCCCAGTGAGTGCTGCTTCCATGTAGGTTCTTCTCTTGAACATGGGTACATTTTACGTTGTTGCCAGGTTATATGCAGGGATCCTGGTTTTCTCTGTCTAAATCCCATATTCTCTGATTTAAAAAATTTCCAAATTCTCTGATTAAAAACCTCAAATCTGTGTTTTTCCACAATTTAAAATGAAACACCACTGTGCGTGTGTGTATCAATTGAACACAATGTTTTATTGATACATTTGATACATTTTTTCCAAATTGCTTAAAAATTGTAAGTCTACTAGTGCCACAATCATAATAAAATAAATTCTAAATATGTATATAGTTTGGCATTTGATTTGTTTGGTCTTTTATCTTGGAAAAGCAGTTTCCCCCACCCTCCCCCTGCTCACCAGGAGGTGGGTCCAGTTGCAGCTGTCCCCCCTGCCCCTTGGTGGCACTGAGCAGCCCTGGTATGTTGGTTCTCTCTCCTGCCCATGCCATTGCCCTTCACTCTCAAGCCACAGCCCCCCAGTGTGTGAGGAGGGGGGTAGGTGTCCATAGGGAATGGGATGGATGTGTGGGGAAAGGGGAGAGTGGGCAGAGGCAATGCATGGCGGGTGGGAGAGCACAGGTGACTCGGGGTGTGGGGAAGGAGCCCATGTCTTGCTCCCCCGTCCCCCCCCCCCAATTTCTGCACCCACAGCAGAGCCTTACGCTCAGCTGGACCAGACCAACTCCAGGCAGGAGTTGCCTCTGAGGCCCAGTGGGCAGGACCCAGCATGGGAGAGAGCTCTGTGCTGCCATGACTGCCAAGATGAGGTGTGGCAGTAGTGGTGGTGGCAGCATACAGTTCTGCCCCCACCTATGTCAGGTGGGTAGGAGGCACCTTGCCTTGGCGGCCATGGTGAAGCATTCCCTCCCATGTAAGATCCTGCCCAATGGGCTGCAGAGGTGGCTCCTGCTTGTCCCACCAAGTTTCAGCTCTGCGTGGGTACAGAAATTTGGGTGGCATGTGCCTCTTCCCACCCCCCTGCCACATCACCTGTGTTCCCTCCCCCACCCCACCCCAATAGACTCACTTGGAGGGAGCTACTCTCCACCATGCTGCCTGGCTGTCACATGCATGTGTGCAGGGGGAAACCTGCAGCTTCCTATGTTTTTCTTCTTTAAAGGAAAAAAATACATCCTTTTCTATGGCAAACAGAAAACCCAGATGCCTGGCTATATGTTACAAAACCATAGAATCATAAGAAAATACAGCTGGAAGGAACTGTAAGAGGTCATCTTGTTCAACCCTCTGATCAAGGCATAATCAGTCCTGCCTAACCCATCTCATCCAAATGATTGCCTAATCTTTTAAAAAATGTCCAAGGACAGATTTCACAACCTCTTAATCTGTCCTAGTGCTTAACCACCCTAATAGAAAGTTCTTCCTAATATCTAATTCTTAAAATGTCCCTTGTTGTAGTTTAAGACTATTACTTCTGTTCTTGTCCCCTGAAGCCACAGATAACAGTTTGTTGTTATCCTATTTATAACCACCCTTAACTCATTTGAATACTGTTATAAAATCCCTTCTTGGTCTCTTTTTCTCCAAACTAAGTACAGCTCCTCCAGCTTTTTCTTATAAATCATTTTGTTGTTGCTGTTGCTCTCTGCTGGACTTTCTGAATTTATCTATATATTCCTTTAAGTGCAGTGTCCAAAACTGGCTCTAGTCTGCCATGTATATCTGAACTTTTTTTCTAATTCAGAAATGCCTCCAGAAGTCTAGGAAATACATTACAAAACAAAATAGGAGAGAGAGATACTTTTTGGTTTGTTAGAGTTCTTTCCTTTTTATCTCAGCTGTATATACCAAACTGACTAGGTGCATCCCCACATGTGCACACATGTAGTTTGAGGAGCTTTCAAGCCATTTGAGGCACTACAGATGAGACACAGCACATGTGCACCAATATGCCACACTTCTAATTTGCAGCACAGTGGGTTTTTTTGACACTGGGAGATCCCGGTGTAAAAAAACAAACAAAGAAACAAAAATGCTGCTAAAAAAAAAAAAAAAAAGGCAGTGCACATGGCAGCAGCATGCACCACCAGGAACCAGAGCATGGCTAGCCAGACCCACATTCTGGCTGCCAGCCAGGCTCCGAGTAGCTTGCATGGTGCCACTGCTGCCCTGGGAGCTCCCCAGGGAAGGCTGCAGCACAGGTGCTTACCCTAGACTCCCCAACCCCACCTGGGTCCCTTTGCTGCATGCTGGAGCAAGTGTGCAGGGGCATGTTCCAGGGACATAGCAGTGGCACAAATTTGTGCCACTGCTATTTGTCCCACGGGAAATGAACACCCCTGCACATGCATGCTCATAGAGACATGCCCTAAATGTTTTTGACTAGCATGAAGCTGAAATATGACTCCAAGAAGGAGTTAGTTTCTCTTTTTAAAAGATTAAATTCATAAGATATTGCAAGACCATGAAATAATGCTTTAGGTTCCCATAGTGAAGTTTCCTCAAACATGCATTGTATTCATTCTGAGGCTTAACAGTTTTGTTTTCAGAGTTCATAGAAGCCAAAGTCCAGGAGTCATTCCTATCTTTTAGTTAATTGCAGAGAAGAACAGAATAATCTTTTAGCCAGGCAATTTGGCACCTGATGATTTGGGAAAAGCTGAAATCTCCATTAAAAGACAGTTCCAGAAAAAGGTAACTTGGCTCTCTTACACCAGAAATGTGGGGAAAGTTTTAAGCCTCCTTTTAGAACAAAATGGACATTGTATAATGAGGAAGCATAGTAATCAAAAACCAAGTAGGTCAGTAGTAAACAATCTTTTTAGGCTGCAGGCTTAAGTGACCCAGCAGCTGATGTATCTAATGCTGAGATCTACATGTATTTCATTTTTGTATTAATTCCATTTTGAGACAATGGCGTAGTTCTCACTTGCTTTGCAAATAGCAACCATCGAATTTGGTCAATTTATGTACAGTGCATGGCAAAAGCCTACACTTCTTATAAAAAACATTTTCAGTATATCAACCTATTTTTATGAATGCTGTTTTCTGAAGTGGAAATGAGTCTGTTTTGGTCAACTACTGTCATGTGTTTAAACCCTTTTGGTATTTATGAAGTGAATGTTTGTAGTGCATCTGAAAATGTTCCAAACTGATGAGTATATCTGAATGATTGACCTTCTTAAAGTAAACATTGGAAGCCTTTCATCCAGAGACACGGCTGCTTCTGCAGATGCTATCTTAATGGATCCTGATTCCACTAGGGTCGATGTTATAACACAGTGCATAAAAGAATATTATTGATAAATAGTAATCCATTGGCGCTATAGCAACAAAGACAGCGGTAGCCCAAATAAAACAGCAGTAGAATACAGATCAGTTTAGTGAAATAGTGCTACAGGTTATAAGCTCCTATAGAAGTAAATTTCATATAACTTCACAAATTCTCCAAATCTAGTTCAAAAGCTCCCAATGCCACATGTTTAGGGAAAGCACGTAAAATAGCAAGTAGTCTGAATTTTGCTTGTAGACCAATATGGCTACAACCTGTATACCTGAAACATTTAAGATATGGAATTTTAGCTGTTTTTTTTAAATGAAAACTTCATAATTTTACAAGAAGGAAGCAAAATTTACCACCTGGAAACCTGAAAGTTGACACCCTGCTCCTGCCTGTTGTTGGAGCTAAATTTGCATTTTCACAGAGCTCAGAGACACCTCAACACAAAAGACATTCCTGCCCTGGAGAACAGTCCCTCTCCCCACTCTTCTCTCAAATGTGAAACATCATAACCAGAAGGAAACATAATTCTACATCCTGCTTGCCACCAGACAACTTCAAGGTAAAAAGACTGTTCCAACTTTTATCTGAGCCTAATTTGCACAAAATGAACTATTCTAATCAGATCTTACAATACCTTCAGGTCTCCTGTGAAATATGCATTTCCATTTCCAGCTAGGAGAAATTTTACAATCTTTGCTTTCTCCTATGCCTGAAGAAGCGTGACTGCCTGAAAGCTTTCAATTAAAGATTTTTTTTTTTTTTTCAGATATTTAGTTGGTCTAATAAAAGAGATCACCTCTGAACCAAGAGGTCTGATTTCAAGTAGCCTGAATGGAATTTCGTGGCTCAGGCTCTTCCCTTCTGGCATCTGTTTTGCTTAGTAGCAGATATAGAGAGTACTCCATGAGAGTAATGCTGCCAAGCATTAACTCTGAGTCAGATTTCCATGAAGAAATTTGTGGGCTAAGCTGGAAATAGTCCTAGTGGGAAAAGCTAACCCTCGGCTCTACTTTTCCTACTTGCATCCATGCTGAAAATGCACCATTGAGTATCCATGAAGAGGCTTCTTCAGGGTCTCAGAGGAGAGAGATGGTCAGTCTGTTGTGTCAGCAGCAAAGAGGTCAAGATTTCAAAGTGTCAGTGGCCGCATCTTCCTGAGATGCTGACTGCTCAGTAGCTTGTTACTACTGCGCAGTAGCATCATGTGGCACAAGCATGATGCAATGCTACTGCACAGCAGTAACGAGGTACTGCACAGTCAGAATCACTAAAAAATCATTTGGGGATGCTACTATGTGGTAATTCTGGTTACTTCACAATAATTTAGTACTTGTGTATGCAAGTAATAAATAACTGCAGAGTAACAACTGCGCAATCAGCATCTCATGTAGATGCGGCCAGTAAAATGTTAATGTTTAAAATTAATGTTACAGATTTTTTTTTTAAATAGTAAATCCTGAATAGTATTGAGCATTGGAGGTTGGTATAGTTAAGAACCAATTATAATACCTAGTATCTGGTTGTCTGACATTTTAAAGTAGAATATAATTTGTTTGTTGTATAGGATTTCCAGGTTTAGATTTAGTTTGTAACATCTTGTATGACAATTTATTTGCCATCAAATGGATCCTGTATTATTGGGTCATTAGTTTCATTATTGATAACAAGATTTTTTCCCTTAAAACAGGGAATTGGTTAAATTGCCAGCTGGTGATTTATAACTGGTTATTTTGTAATTAATTCAGTACATATTGTCTCAACCTGATAAAGCAAGAAATACTTTAAGGATATGGTATGCATCTTGTTCTGCTCTTGTCATAAATTGGTTGGTTTTATTTTCTAACTATCTCATTCAATCTCTTGAATTTCAGTTTAATAAATTAGTCCCGATGGATCGTTAATGCATATCCTGTTTGAATGACTGAAGAGTTTTACACACAGTTTGCCTTGTAACTACATTTTTTGAAGGAATGCAAGTGGTCAGCTTGTAGCAGGTTACATGGGGTGTCAAATGTCAGGCAGGTTGTCATGCGTCATAAATCCAATGTCTATATTAAGTCCATGAATTTTTGTATCCAGTAAATTTATGAAGCTTGTAGGCTTATCTATGAAAGGTGTTTTGTAAGTTCCCTTTGGGGATTAGAATTGCGAGATCGGAGAGGGAGTAGTTGTCTTGTGAGAAGTGGGTGCCCACAGGTAATTGGATATTTTTGTCTTTGATGGATTTTCAGTATGTGTTTATTCTGGTACACAGTTGTTTGGTTTCTCCTACCTATTTTCCATCAGGGCATTTGGTGCACTGGATGAGATGTATTAGTTTCTGGAGATGTAGGTATAAAATCCAGGAACGGTGATTGTTCTGTTGTGGGGTGTAGTAATTGTGGAATTGCATAACAGTTCTTTCCTTCAGGTTTCCAGCCTGCTAAGTGAACAGGGACAAATATCCTTTCACTTGACCTGGTTATGAAGTAGGGTTTCCATGTCATGAGGTCTGCTCCCTTTTTGTTTTAATCCAAACCAGACTAAAACCCATAACTTTTAACATTTTCTGAAACTGGTCATTCTGAGAACTTCATTTCAGAAATTCTGAAGCAGATGTTTCCAAAATAAATGTGTTACCCAGACTTCAGCACTGATTAGAACAGGGGTTTGCAGGCATCAGAATGTCTTGGCATGGAATAAATATCGCCTCCAGTTGGCGATCCTGGAATTGTACCAGGCAAACTGCCCTAAGGAACTGATGCTTGCAGGGACTGCAGCTCTGGGCTGATCCTCCAGAAAAATACTACTGGAAATAGAGACCATGGGACTCTAGGAATTTAGGGTTCATGACTCCAAGGCAGACCTGTCAGCTGAACTGTCTTAAAATAATGGATGCTGGAAGTACTGAGTTCTTGGCATTTGGGCAGTTTGCCAGGAATCCCATCAGGGTTTGCCAGGATTGGTGGAGATGTATTGGCAGGTTTTACATTGCTTGTCCTGGCACAGTCTGGATCTATTTAGTGTGGTTTGTGTCACAGGAGCTTGCTTCTGAAGCAAACACAAAGACAAAAATATCCAATTACCTATAAGTGCCCACTTCTCACAAGACAATCACTCCCTCTCTGATCCCTCAGTTGTAATCCTCAAAGGGAATTTACAAAACATCTTTCATACATGAGCCTACGAACTTCACTTCATAAATCTACTGGATACAAACAAATCATGGACTTAATATAGGGCACATTACAGCCTGCCTGACACCTGATGCCCCAGGTAACGTGCCTCAAGCTGACCACTTCACACATTTCCCTTCCTTCCCTCTGCCCTCCTCCTATCTCTATCCAGTGTCTTCCAAACTTCCACTCATTTGTGTATTTACACACTTCTTGTTTGTAATTTAGTTTCTTTTCTAGCTTGGAGCACACGTAACAGCAGCAGAGTCTCCCAGTGCCTGAACAGGGTGTTTGTGCCCAAAAGATTGTAAAGAACTTTTTCCCAACTATTTTGTTGGTTTCATTAAAAGATATCACATCTACCCAAAGAACCTTGCCTGGCTATATTTTAGGGTATTTTAAAAAAAAAAAATTGTGCCAGCAGCTTTAAAGAGGATGGGGAGATGTCCTTTTATGCCACTTTAAATATTTGGATGTATAGAACATTAAACATACTTAGTTATTCATAGGCATTTAACTTGATAGGTACCCATCACCAACATTCGCCTGGTTTTTTGGTTGCCAAAGGACACCACTGTTAAACATATGCTGTTTTCTTTTTCATTTGTAGTATGAATTTGAAAGTATAGTCCCAAGTTCCATTGAGCTTTCTGTCAAAGTTAAGTATGTTGGAAGACTAAAAAGATTTCTATCAATGAGCAGTTTGTTTGGTACTATGAAGTACCTTAAATATTATGGGTTTACCTAGGGGTATGAGAGAATGTAGATCTCCTAAAACTTGGGTTTAATTATCTTGTGCTGCAACTGATAAATATTCTTGTAATAAATTATGTTATATACTAGAGAATATTGAAAATAGCTAATTTGAACAGGAAATTAGATTTTTCCATGTCTTATGGCAGAATATAACACAGTGAATACCTTGGGTAGAGGTATTCAACTCCTGTGAGGTTTGAGCCATGCATGATTCATAATTTGAACACCAACGCATTGGCAGAAAACCAACTGCTCCTGTTCTCAGCTGCAGCCCTGGGAGGTGGTAGGTACAGGAAATCAACGGTACTGTTTGATCAAAGGTAGCCCAGCTGTGTTAACAGCTCTTCTAACAGAAAAAGTAACAGACAGGAAGAACAGTCTGGAGGGGAAGTCAAGATGGCACACCAAGGATTTTTTTTTCTTTTAGCTTTGCCCCCTTGCAGTATATCATCCTACCTTACCTCTATAAGGACTGAGTGCCCGCACTCCTTTAATTTCATCTAGAATCAAGCACAAAGCATAGTTGGAATCGAGCACTTGTTGAGCATAAAGTAGTAATAGAAAGCTTGTACTAAGGGCTAGCGGTAGAGTGGTCTAAATAGGAACTCTGGATAGTGCTGAGCTGAAGAATGGTGACATGTATTACAATGAGAAATGAAAATCTTAAGACAATGACTTCAATCATGCATAATACAAAAATACAATTTTGACAGTTGCAGTTGCAACCTGCTACTAGAGATAAATGCTAGGTTATGACTTATGTCATAGTAACTACTTTGGTTTAATCAGTAGGATGAATAACCAGAAAGATTTTGTAGAGACTACTGTTTTAATATAAGTAACATAATTATCCTTCCTTTTTGTGTTTTCTTATATTTCTAACTTTTAATATACTTTCTGTGTAGTGGTTCCACATGGTGTAAAGTTGTGACTTTTTTCCCCTTATAATTGTTGGAATCCTACTGTAGTTCTATACTTATGAGAGAAATGCCTTGTACCTTTTATTAGTATTATTAATAATAATAATCTTGAAGTGAATTTGTCTTTTAAAAGAAGGAATGATGGGTGAAATGAGTGATTTGTTCAACCTTTGAGTGTCATCTTGAAGCAGCTTCTTTTTAAACTTCTCAGAAGCTAGAGTAAAGCAAATGGTCAGTGAAAGGTAGAATGAACATAAACCAGACTTGAATGAGACAATTCTATATACAGAGAGAGAGTTTAGATAGAGCCTAGCCCAATGTCCAATGAAGTTCAGTGAGGTTTTTTCCATTGACTTCAATCAATAAGATCACGTTGTTTTGTACTGCATTGCATCGGACGGACATCCTAATATATTGTGGCTCACTAACTGTTAAAACAGAACTATAAATAATCCTGAAGGCTCTTAGGCTGGTCCAGCATCTTGTCAATTTTCTATTAAAACAAGTCATTCTAAACTTTCTTTTTAACCAGCTTTTTAAGTGCTCTTCATGTAGTTGTCATACAATTTTAATACACAGTGAACATTCATTATGCCAACACTAATCTGGCAGACACTACACTTCAAATAATTGCTGCCTGCCTTAATTCCTGGTTTGTCCTTTTGTAAGCATTAATTACATATGTCAACAACAATCAGTTTAGAGTAAGATAATTGCAGGTATGAAAAAAGGTCACTCTTAGTAAATATGTACTTGAAAGATAATGTCTTCATACTATTAGAGTTTTATTTACTTTGCCAGCTTCAGTAATTTTTAGGGGGTGTACCTTAGGTTTAAATATATTACAAATAAAATAGAGTGGGGTTTTGTGTCACTATTTAATTGATTCTGGATTTTTCAAGTAATAACTTAACATATAGACATTTGGGTATTTAGACATTTAGGGACAGAACTTAATATTTAGCACTTTTTGCCCAACAAACTCATGTCATGTAAAATGCACGTTCAGTAGTTCTGACTCCCATTATTCAATAGGATTTCTACATGGCATGAATTTGTTTGAAAAAATAGTAATATTAAAAAAGATTTACTGCAGTTGGTCTAATTTGTAGCAATTTTCCAATGCCAGGTAAATAGTTCAGAGGAGGGCAGAATACTAGATTTAACTTCATATTTTGAAAATTCACTGCTTTCTGGTAGGTTTCCTCTTAAATGTTGTGTGTGTAACATTTTAAGATGACTGCAAAATCACCCTGGATTAAATATTTTTGGTATTTAACGAGAATATGTGGAAGAAGAATTTTTCTTTAAAATCTTAGGAGTTCAGAACAGCCAAGCCATTTGACCTGGGACTGAAAATGGAAGCTGGCTTCCAGATTAAAAAATAAAAATAACCAAATAATTGAAATGAAGGGCTGAAAAGGGGCCTTTGGGAATATTCAACTTCAGTGAAAAAAATAAGTCAACCCTGAGAGATGTTTGTCTAATCTTCTCAAAAAACCTGCAGTGAAGGAAAGTCCACAACCCCCTAAGCATCCTGTTCCAGTGCTTCAGTGTCCTTATAAAGAGAGAGGTTTTTTTCCTAGGGCCTAACCTAAATCATCTTTCTTGCAAATTAAGCCAGATTTCTTTTTGTTCTGCTCATAGTGGGTGTGCAGAACAATCTATCACTGTCCTCTACAACAGTGGTTCCCAAACTCTGACAGATTGCGCACCACCAATTTAACATGATACAACCTTAAGTACCACCAGAAATTTTTTGTCATATAAAATAATTATAATAAATCTGTTAACACACATGATTGACAAGTTGTCTGCATACCACTGGTGGTACACGTACCACAGACTGGGAACCACTACTCTACAACGTTTTATGAATTGGAAAATTATTATCATTGTCCCGCTCTTCAGACTTCTCTGTGTAACTTAACAAGCCCTTTCTTCAACTTTTCCTCAGGTCATGGTTTCCTTTTTCTTATCAGGCTTCAGCACCAGAGATGTATCTAGGGTGGCCATTGGTCCTGTTCTATACCAGACCATCCTATTTTTAAACTCCTTGTCCCCTATCCATTCCTGAATGAAGAACAGGCTCCTGGGTGGTTGTGGTGGCTCATTAGGAAATTATTTCTCCTCTGGGATAGGTAGACCTGTCTGTCTCCTGAAGAATGAAGGGAAGGTCCTGCTGGGCAGCTGGCTGCACTGCCACAGGCATCCAACACCCACCGACCCCACTCAGCCCATCTGTGACCAGATGTGGCCAGGGCAGATTCCTGGGTGCCCAGTGTCTGTGCTGAATGCTGATAGGAGGGAGGTGAAGTCACTGCACAGTGTGTGCCCCTGGCTCCCAAGTGTAGAGTGGGGCTGGAGTGAGGTCCCAGTGAGATCCCAGTGTGGGCAGGAGCTGTTTGAGCCTCATACCTATTGTGCCACATTCTCTCAAGTCTGCACCATCTGGGGAGAATGGCAGAGCTGTGGGATATGTGAAACCACAATGCAGGGGGAGGAGATGAGGCTCCCGGCTGGCTGAACTGCAGAGGCTCACACACTTGCTGCCTAATCTGAGCACTTGCTCTCCCTCATTTCACAGGGCACCATGCACTCATCAGTGTGGGGCTCCTGGATCAAACAGTAGTCTTTCAGTGGTGGCCCCACCCCTTTCTACTGATTGGCCAAGGGGCTCAGTGGCCCTGCCTCCCACCACTGATTGGCTGAGGAGGGGGTGGTGCCCCACCCACACCAAGGGGATGGCCTGTATTCTGGGGATGTGTCAGTGGCCAGTCTCAGTGTAGCATAGTAAAAATACACCATGGGCAGCCAAATCTCACCCTTTCCCTCCCTTCTACTCTCTTACCCTTTTGATTTGTAGGTGCAGGAATAGAGCAGAAGGCTAGTCAGAGTCATGGGGTCCAGGACATTCGGAAAGTTGTAGTTCTCTAGACTGGCAGTGAAGTTTGCTGCTGCCAGGGGACCTTTTATGCCTTTTTTTTTCCTCACCAAAGCCCATGTCCAGAAGGCAAAAAAGGGGGTCAGTTTTCCCTCCAGCAGCAGCAACTTCCACTGCTGCTCTACAAAACTGATTCCCAGAATGCCTTGTATTCTGTACACATTGCTTGTGCTGGCAATGTGTGTCACATTAGGCAGGTAACAAGGCAGGCAGAAGAAGCAAGCAGTGCTTACTTCTGTAACCCCTCCTCTTAGATGGTGCTTGGGGCACTTGTCCCACTCATCCATTCCATGTTACACTAATCTCACACTCTATAATCCCAGAATGCCATTTAGCTTTTTAGCAACAGCATCACTTTGTTGACTTGTGATCTGCTATGTATAGCAGATCATCTTCTGCAGTATTGTTGTCTATCCATTTCCCCAAATGACAATCTGTGCCAGGTCTCTACAGTGCCGAGTCTCTCTCCTTATTCAGCCTAGGCATTAACACCAATTAATATTTTCTGGGACTGCTAATGAATAATTGTGCATCTTGCAGGCTGTCCTTGAAATAGAAAAAAAGATGCAATTGCTACTTGGCAGTTCAGAAGCAATCTGCAAAGAGAAGTGTGTTGTGATCAGATTACTGAACTTTCTTGACTTAAAGTTCCAACACCTCATAACTGTGGCTTTTATTTAGCATTTCTGAATTTTAGGAGTTTAGTTCAAGAGATACCAGTCTTTTACTAGTTGCAGGCTACCCCTTGTAACCCAGCTGAGTGCAGGCCACCCATCCCACGCTGCATTTGAATTGTTCCTGCTCTGTGCGTACAGGAACTAATCTCTTGCTCCACTATCCCACTGCTCCCTGCTCCCAGTGCAGTCCCCTGAAAACTGTGGTGAGAAATAATTTGCAGAGTCTGCAGGGGTGGGGAGAGAGCTACCCCTTGCACAGAGATGGGATGGGTATAGAGCCTTCTGCAGGAATCATTAGTAAAATGCAAAATTCAGAATCTAGATCAGATATGACAGCTGAACTGTAACAAGATCAGAGCACTGTTAGAAAATTCAGACCAGATTTCAGGCCAGATCTAATCTATTTGCAGGCTTGATTTGGCCTGTGAATCACAGATTGCCAACCCCTGGTTTAGTTAGTATTATGTAGATGTCCATGAAGTCCTCTCCCTGCATGAACTTGATTCAGTCTCAGTCACTGAATAACCTTTGGCTGGGGCGTAGTATCCTCTTTGGCTGTTATAAAATCTTGGCCTGTGACATTGCCAGGTACCATTTTGTGCCCTTTACTGTGTTTGATAATCAGACAATTATATTTCAATTTGGATGTTTCTTAGTTTTACTATCTGAAGTAGCCAAAGAACAAGTTTTTGCTAGACTGTTTTGACTAAGGTATTATTATACCTTAATACACTGGAGAATGGAAACTAACCTCCTTGTTCACATCTCTGTAGCCTATCAGTGTTGTATTTTGAAGAGGTGGAAAAGACTGCATCTCAGTTTTTACTCAAGCTGTTAAAATATGTCAGTTCAACTGGCATAATACAGAAGGACAGATATTGAGTAAGAGAGAATGAATAATAACGTTCATTTATATAAATACATTTTAGAAGTGAATAAATATACAAAATCACAAGTTTAAGACCTTGGGCCTGCAAATTATGGAGGATTTCTTTAAAAGAGTAAAAAGATTTACTTTTATCTACCAAGATGGTCCACCAATGCAATACATGAATAAAACATTGAGCTTTTTTTTTTTTTTTTTTTTTTAAGGTTGATAATTAGTTATTAGTACTTAACAAAGAATGACTGCTGTAGAGGATATATTTCAATCTTACATTTTATTCAGATATTAAGAGTTAGAAGAATAATTAACATACTACGGCATGATGAATCATGCTATTATTGATTTTGTTGCAGCCAACTTTATGCTTCAGTGCTAGAGTTGTCATATTGATCATTTGTGGCTCATGCTATGCATCACTTCTATCAAAGTTCTGTCTAGACAGTAACAACTTTAATAAAATATTTAGTAACTGTTTCTAAGACTTGAACATTTTGTTTCATGCTTAGTTTTATGTGATTATTTTTACTTTTATTTATAAATCCAAGGACAGCAGCTGAAAATGGTAGAATTCTCAAAAGTGGAAGCCTGAAATAATCTTTCTGCAGGCTATACTATTTTATGGAACAGCTTTCTAATGTGCAGAGTGCTTTATGTTAGTAGAAAATCATGATTGTGCTTATTAATCCTAAATAAATTATAGAATTGTTGTTTGGTTAAGTCCATCTGTCAGAAGGAGTTTTCTTGGCAACAAAATATTCAAGGTGGTAATCCTAAATATAAATAACTGATATTTTTCTAATGTAATATTTTTGCCATTAGTTCGTGCCAAGGAAATGAAGAGCCAGATGCACCTTTTACATAGGGAAAGCCTCATGTAAGTGACAGTGAATTCTGTAGTGTTCTACATAGCAAAATAACTAGTGGGCCACGTAACAAGAATTACTAGAACCGCCTTGATAGATGTTCTTTTCCTCCTAATTCCCCAAAACTCTGGTTAGTGCTATCGACTTGTCCTAAAGACCCATGGTTTGCATACATATAACACTAGGTTTTGTTCTGTACTAAGCTCGCATCTGATCCACACATATCAAGAACATGACGTAGAGAGAGACTTCACGGGGGTTAGAAAATAAATGCTGTTTTCAAGGCAGGTTATCTTTAACTCCTTTTTCCAATTCCTGTCAGTTCCTTGATACAAAAGAATTGGGGAGGTACCACTATATAACAGCACAATATAGGGATTAAGGCTTTCTTCAGTAATTTAGGGTAAACTAAATGGGTGCAGGACTGAAAGTAGAGCTACACTGCTTCCACAGATGTAAGCAACTAGATTTAAAAAAAAAAAAAAAAAAAGAAAAAGTTTCTCTCCTCCCCACAATTCATATATTTTAGTTAGCTCATATATTGCTAAAATGATGTTTGTAGATATCCACTTGATGAGTTCCACATGCCTATTCAGTTCGGTCCCCTTTCCTGTCATATTTTCTATTCACGAGCATCCCTACAACTTTGATATGGCTCTATGTGGGTGCTTAAGGAACGGGTATTTGTAGTTAATACTCTTAGGCATATGCAAACAGATATATTTGTCCTCTTAAAGGGGTCCTGCTGTTTGTGCCAAGGAACTAACCAGGGTTTGTCTTGGGATAACTTTATCTCCACAACCCTCAGTTCCATTGCCCTTTTTACTGGACCCCACAATTGCAGCAGGGGAATCTCGACTGGCTCTAGGTAGTGCCCCCTTGGGTTGTGAAAAAATTGAATTCCCATTTCTGTCGAATGGGTATCTAGGAATATTATTCGTCCTGAGATCATGCTTTACCATAGACGGTCAGTAAGGGGATAAAACAACAAGTGCTTATTACATAGGAAAAAATAATTGTACAAGAAAAAACTCTCCATAAAGTTTGAAGATGGAACAAAAAGACAAGTAACATTTCTTATCCTCTCCTCTGGCAATAGCCTAGCCCTCCTGTGAGTCCTGCCAATATTTCTAAAGATTATCATTCCT
>NW_005842004.1:2229307-2246623 GCF_000455745.1 Alligator sinensis
CAGCCCTGACTGCTGTGGACTTGGCCTTACGCAAAGCCTTGGATAATCCAAATAACATGACTCATGGACAACCCCTAAATACCAACAAGCCCTCTACCCTAGCCCTTTTCCCCATAAGCACTGTCCCAGTTGCTGATGAATCTTGGGAGCTGCCAGGAATTCCTTTAGCAAATGCCTCTGACATGCCTTTGTTATCATGGGGTTGTTTTCCCCATTACAGGCAGGCAGTACCTTGGTTACCCATCCCACAAATAGTCCCTCTTGCCTGTGTTTGGAGGTGGCAATTATTTTTCCCATAGACACACAATGACAAGAAATGCTTAGCAGTTTCACCTACTCCCTTTTCCTTAAGTATGCATTCCTTAATTCCTTTGACTAAACCAGGTCCAAAATCATCAAGATGCAGAGACGGCATAACATCCATACAGTGATAGAAGTGACATAAATGAATACAGCATAACATTCACTTTCCAATGAGGTGGCACTCATCATATCAGTAAAGCAAAATCATGAAAACATGCATGACATCCAACAAAACCTCAGCATGAACCTCGGCTTCATGGCAGGGACCAGTCTCATACCACTAACTGAGCTGGATAGCATTCCAAAAGCCCATGGACTGAAATTTGCTGATATACTTGCTAATAAAAAAAAAAATAACACACACAGAAATCAGGACACATTTTGTACTACTTTACTGACAAATAGAAGGAGTAACATTTTCAGATGATTATTTTGGAATGAATAATTCAACCAACTCTACTATTCAGATTGCAATCTTTCTGGGTCAGGGACCTTTCCTCAGACTCTGAAGCACCCAGTTACTATTGATACTAAATAAATAATAATTGTAGTCATAGTAGAAGAGAAGTATTAAATCAATTTAGAAGGGGTAGAGACACATTTTTCACATCATCTTCCCTTACTAGTAAAATAAATGTATGTACAGTGAAGTACTTGTGCCATCGGAGCACAGGAGAAGGCCTGAAGCAAAAACGATAGTATCACCAGGGTATCTGTAGATATGCCACTAGCTTTGTATTGTTATCAGATAAAGAGAAAAAAATTAATAAATGTTTGAATCCCACATCACAGATAATGGAAAAAAATTGAAAAAAAAAACTTTCACAGCCAGTTCTATTAAGCAGCTGCTTATGACATTGAAGCAGCTTGCAACAAACTGAGGATTTATCAAGTTACTGTTTGTTTTTGCTGCCACCAACCTTTAATTTAATTTATTTTCTATAAAATAAAGAAAAAGGGATAAGCTTCCATATCCCTCCATAACTAATGGCTAGATATAACTTACTCCCATTCTGCCTTAGAAATTTAAATAACACGTCTCGGCAGCCAATGTCATATCTCAGCAGTAAAAAGGGCCAGATCCCAGTATCTCTGGTTCTCCTTAAGATTAACAAATACAGTCTCTTAAGTCCTCCCCTAGAATGCTTGTGAAATTTGAACCCTTACAAATAAAAAGTCTCCCTCTAGCATGTCTTGAGTCCATATAGGACAAAGAAATACAGCATTTATTTGGTAAAACACAACAATCAATAACTGTAGGTGTGTAGAAAAAGTAAGGCAAATGAATACGTGCTGAGCATCTTGCATAGCAGTTCTTTGCTTCAGGTTTCCTGTCTGCTGTAGTGAACAGGGGCAAATATCCATTTCACTTGACCTGGTCAATCCAAACCAGACTAAAATCCATAACTTTTAACATTTTCTGAACTGGTCATTCTGAGAATTTCATTTCAGAAAGTCTGAAGCAGATGTTTCCAAAATAAAATGTGTCCCCCAGACTCTACATCTGTGCAGTGAAGTGGACATGTTTGTCAGTTTTACTGCCACCAAGGAGGATCATTTTGCGCTCTGCAGGCTGTGGTTTCAGGACAGCCCACCAACAACCTGCCCTACAGCCACAACCCTAGAAGTCTATTGCATGACTTCTAGGTTCCAAATCCTCTTTCCCAGGGAAACATGAAAACTCTGACAGTCCTGGTTTCAGATGAGTTTTTCTCTTGCCTTCTCAGATGCTATGTGTAGAGATGGTCCTCAAGTACTGATTAGAACAGGGGTTTGCAGGCATCAGAATGTCTAGGCATGGAATAAATATCGCCTCCAGTCGGCGATCCTGAAATTGTACCAGGCAGACTGCCCTAAGGAACTGATGCTTGCAGGGACTGGAGCTCTAGGCAGATCCTCCAGAACAATACTACTGGAGCTAGAGACCATGGGTCTCTAGGAATTTGGGGTCCGTGACTCTAGGGCAGTCCTGTCAGCTGAACTGTCTTAAAATGGTAGATGCTGGAAGTACTGAGTTCTTAGCATTTGAGCAGTCTGCCAGGAATCCCATCAGGGTTTGGTTGGCACCCTGCCCTTGAATCAATGGAAATTCAAGATGTTTCAAACCACCACCAGGACATTTTTGCTGTTGTCTTCTGCTGTAGTGTAGTCTCTGTGCCATCACATCTTACCATGCAAGTGCCTCCAGCTGTAATATCCCTAGTTTTGGCATACAGGGAGTCCAGCCACCACAGCCCAAGCTGGTGCTGTAGTAGCAGCAGCAGTCAGAATGCCATGAGCCTGTGCCATTGGAGGTAAGATTCTGCCCTCGCCTGCTGCTCTCCAGCACTTGGCACAATATCCCACCTGCCTCTGCAATGTCCAGAACACTAAAATAGCTAGCTATGTTTTTGGTAATACCGTTCATGCACTATTGTCTCTGACTGTGATACTACCTCTGCAAATACCTGGTTTGTTCTTGAGCCACTGTTACTCACCCCAATGATTTCAGCTCAGTGGATAGTAAGTGTAAAGAGTCATCTCATGGAGTTCACACATTTTTGTTGTTGCTTTCTGTCCTTTCTGATGGTGAGGCTTCCAGAGTTAGTGTATGAGCTCAGTACTGTGGGAGCCACATAAAATGAACCCTTTACTGTATTTCATTCAGTGCCATTGCTACCTTCCAGAGCTCCCTACTGAAATTGCAGTCCCCACTTACTGCTATATTGGAGCTGATATTTTGGCTGTGCCACAAATACAGATGCTAATTGATAAGCATCCCATTGTTTCCTTGAACTCTGTTTGTCTGTATATCCACCTATCTCTTATTTGCACTGTTCCTAGTTTGCATGGCAGCTCTCACATTACTATCTTGATCTACGATGGGGCCCCTAGACGCTTCGCTAATACAAATGATAGTGCTAAAAACAATAGCATGTAATACTCTATTCAGGTTTTGAAGTATTAAGCAGGAACAATGTGTATAAAGCATTTTTAACCAAGGTAACATTTATATGCAAAACTGTAAAGGGGCAAACTTATAGAAATAGTTTAGCTACACTATTTGCAAAACTACATAGTCGTTTGTCTCTGTTAGACCACTTTTACATTCTCTGAGCTGATCTATGGGTAACTTGGAAAAAAGCAGAAATCATTCTTCTGCTTTAGCTCTACTGCTCACCTTCAGTTTGCTATTATTTCTTACTCTAGTAGTGTAGAGATCTCTAAGTTGTTTTCCTTTACCCTCTGTCTGAACCGCAGTTCCCCACTCTTGCTCCAGCATAAACAATTTTGGTAGAACCTGCACAAAACCTACCTGACCTCATTTTTCAGAGGCAAGACATCTAAAAGTAAGCCATTAATTTGACTCTCACATTGTGGTGTTTTCTTTTTCTCCACCACATGTTGCTGTTAAGCTCCTGTCCTTCTGTAATTTAAAACCTTCATGCACACCTATTTATCTGTTTTGTAAAAGTGAATACTGCTATCCCTTTATAATTATGTCCTTTAGTTATTGCAGAGTTATCTTCCATATAGAAATAGCTGTTGGACTTTTTTTATAAGGCAGATGCCATAAGCTATGCATTTAGGTACCTTAAAATTATCATTTATTTGAGTTGTGACAGTATCTGAAATGTGTAGCATTCTTCGACTAACAATGCCCTTCCTCCAAAAAAAAATCACAATTTATGATAAAATGTATAGTTTATTCAGCCTTCAGAAGACTATCCATCCCTATAGTTATCACTGTCTTCAGACTTAATAGATTCATGTTATTCTTCTTCCCTATATGATACACATCTAGAATAACTCTGAGGTTGCTTTATGACTTTTCAGTACGTTGAATGAAAGAAAAGTATGACAGCAGAAAGCATCTGATGAATTAAATTTGACATGTTTTTTTATCTATATGAAATGGATTCTGAACAGCTGGTAATTGCAAATATTTTAGCAGTCATTTTTGATGTGGAATATTGTTTCCGTGCTCGACACTAATGAGATGTGAGTTATACTTCATCAAATTGACAGTTCTTGGGTATTTTGATGAGCATGTGATGCATTTTCCAGAATGCTGGTTAATGGATATTCTTACCTGTGAAGATGAGAACAATTTCTTAGTTTCACTATTTAATAATGCCCTTGTTTGGCCTTGGATCAAGAAACCAAACACACAAATGAGGGTAGGAAATAAGATAAAATATCTATTGGGGTGGTAAAAATAAATAAAAACTTTGAAGGAATCTTTACGAAATGAAAAGAGGAAAGACCAATATCTACTGTTTATGAACAAGTATATAAATATTGAAAAGGAAAGTCCTCCAGTCCCTTTGCTGAATGACTGAGATTTCTGTCAAGCTTGTTTTGACCAAATATGTTTTAAAATTTCCCTTTGCTTTTTTATTATTACTGAAAAAATGGTTTCATGAGAATAACTATGGGCTATTGCAACTTTTTTCTTTTTTTTCTTCTCTTACAGTAATGAAGGGAGGGAGGTGTCTTTTTACCCAATATTTCACCTATAAGGTGGTTATGATTTGAGTGTGAGGTTGACTTGTTCAGACATAGGACCATCCGTTAAATACTAGTCCAAGGGGAAAAAATATATAAAAGCCTGGATTTGTATGTATGGCTCTGTCGGGCATAGAACCTGGAATACCCGCACATGTCTCACTGCAGTTGTTGCTGCCCTTGTGTCCTTTAAGATTGGGAGTGGTAGTCATATGCACACGTGAGTAGGATATAAATATGAAATACTGGAAGCAAAATAGAAGATGTTCTATTCCCTCCAATTAAAAAAAGGAGATTTATTATCAGGGAAGACTTGTGTGGTTTTCTTGGGCTATACTATGTCAGCAATGTGTCCTGGCTCTGTGGGGGACTGCGTGTCCCACCTATACAAGTCTGTAGGCAGGCTTCAAAATAGAAATACAGTGAACACATCTACATGAGACGCTACCGTGCAGTAGCTTGTTAGGAATGCGCAGTAGCATCAGAAAAAAGCGGCGATGGTACTGCGTGTTAACTTTGGTTACTGTGCAGTCATTTAGTACTAATGCAAGTAATAAATGACTGCAGTGACAACTGTGCAGTCTGCCACTTGCATAGACACTTCAGTGAGGACATTCCAGGATTACTCCTCAACACCCATCTTGAGCCTTAAGTCTTCCATAGACCTGAGAGTGGTCACTGGGTTTGGTGTACTTCTACATCTCTTTCTTCCTTCCCCTCCAACCCCGTATACACATTATGCAATAAATGAATTATTTAAACCTAACCATGATATTTTTGCATCAAAAGTAATTTTCTTAAATGAGGCCTCCCACTTTTTCCTCCTCTGTCAACCCACTCCACATCCACTGCCAGTGGAAATCCTGGGCTATCAAATCTACTAAGCTATTGTTGCAGAAAACCATCTCTTCTGGTATATGAACCAGCCAAAAAAATAGTGCTTCTTTTTTTCCATAATGTTTTCAGCTAAAGTCTAGTTCTGGGAATGAAAGTATAATAGCAGAAATATGTTACTGAAAGAAAAACAACGCTATAATATTTGTTGATAAACTATACCAGTAGCTATAAATGGATAACAAGTATTTTATTAATGTTTGGATTGATGAAAAAATGAAGTCCTGTTCATGCATAAATGAATGGGTTTTGTTACCTTAATTATAGAGGAGCACAATCTTGGTTCACTTTAGAATAATAAATTCCCAGCCTTGCATGACAAGTCTAAAAGCAGTTGAGGTTAGGGTGTAGGATGCTTTTTGTCATCTTCCCTGTTTGTGTTATATTATGAGACAGCATCATAATCCTGAAGCTCCCCTCCTCATGGTAGCAGCTTCTCTTAAAGAAATAGGACCGCAACCTAGAATTTAGAGGTATCACTAAAGTTACACTGAAGTAATTAGCATATTTAGAGTCAGTGCAAACTACAGCACTGCCTTATGAAGCCTGATATAAATCCTTACTGGTAGAATAAAATTTCAGACAACATTTACACATGGTGATGATGAAAGTATCTAATTAATTCTACAGGCTACTGACTCCTAAAACTCATCCTAAAGCAAAGGGAATTTTTAGATATTGCAAACCATATTTCTATACAAAGAATAAAGCTATGCATCATTAAAATGTTAAGTAGACTTTAACATTAAAATGTTAATAGCTGTTGCTATAAACATAGAAGAGACCATACACATGGGAAATAAAATTGTAATTACTGTATCAGTAGTTTTATTTTGATAAAAATTAAGGGATATAAATATTTGATTCTGCTTGTACTTCATTAAGGAACTCTGCTGCAACTCTAAAAAGATTCTGAGAAGTCTCCTGAATTAAAATAGGATATAAGATTTGGTTATAAAATGTTTTAAAATATGGCTTTCTTATCTCTTGTTTTGTTTTATTACAAGAAAATCTTTCCACTTGGAAACCTATGAAGTTGATACCAATTCATAAATTAGAGGCTGTACAAAGGAAAGCTCTTAGGCTTGTTTCAAACAGATGCTTAGAAACTGAATCTATTAAAAAATTATGATGGACTTGATTTTTTTTTTCTCTTAAGCTTATGTAGACCAGTAGATTTTAAATATTTTTATGTATGATAACTTAATTGAAATTGATTGATTAATATTACTGAATCACCTTGTTTCTGAGACTGGATTAGAAGCATGATAGACTGAAAAATGACTTGGTGTACATGTGTTTTACTGATTGTTTAGTAAGTTCTTTCCTCCCCTCAAACTATTAAATAGAATACATTTAATAATAAGTTCTTTTCTACCCTCAAACTATTAAATAGAATACATTTAATATCTAGCCACACTAATTATTTTCATAATTGAGGGTGACATTCATAAAGGCATCAATTCATCAAGGTATTTAAGCATGTGCATAACTTTTAAGCTTTTGTTCAGTCCCATTAACTTCAATGGAAATGTATTCATGTGTTTAAAGCTAAATGCATACTTAAGTGCTTTGCTGAATTAAGGCTTTACTGTTCTGGGTCTGTGGAAAGGCTCCAGGCAGAAGAGCTGTACTGTTTTCACTTTGTAGGTAGTGAGGAGAAGTTGTGAACTGGGTACCACAACCACTGCAAAGCTAGGAAGTTCCTTGCATTATGCACTATTGTGAAGGTGAGGCCTGATATTACCCTATTAATTATCCTAATGAGTAATTGGAACTCATGGCACAGGTGGTATCTTTTATTAGACCAACTAGCAAATAACTACTTGGTCTAATAAAAGATATCACCTCTGCCACGAGTTGTGATTCCTTTTTCCTGTAGACCAATACAGCTACAACCTGTGTACCTAATGAGTACTAAAACTTAGGATGTTTTTACCTTGATATGAAATTCATGAAATATAGAGATAGTCACTGTGACATACTCTGACATGGATTCTGTGAGCTACACCTTTCAGATGCACTGGAGTACTCTTACATGTTCAGGGGTATCCTGTAGCTCTAAACCTCTCTTTGCCATCTGTTGTTTGAGTACTGCGAACAGATTAAGATGTGCCAAGGGGCCAAGTCCTTGGCCCAAGGTGTCTCAACTTTACCTGTTTCACCTAGGTTTTGCCATCTAAGCAGAGGGGGTTTTGCCAGCTTAAAAATCACACCTTTTTCTGGTATGTGCTCAAAAATTGGGGGGGTCTTCAAGAGGAGGCTGGACAGATATTTGGCTGGGGTGATGTGACCGCGGCACCCATTCCTGCCCGGGGCAGGGGGTCAGACCTGGTGATCTGTTTAGGTACCTTCCAACCCTAAGCACTATGGAACTATCAAAATGAATGTAGACAAGAACTAAGTTATTTTACAAAAAGAGTTGTTATAAAAATTGAGAGAGGATTTAGTAACTATATGCTGCATACAGACAGAGATGTAAGAAAAAACAAACAGAAAATTAAGATCTGTGATTTTTTTTTAATTCATTTTAGCTCTAAGAGTGGAATTTCCACTTCTGACCAAGCCAAAGTCTCTGCTAAACTGTCAGCTACATTACTACAAATACTCACTTGCATACTTCTATTGATTTATCAGGAAGTATTTGAAGCATATAACTTCAGCCACCTCCTGTGGGTATCTGATTTATAGCTTAGGAGTGACACCTGATTTGGTTAGAAATGGGAAATATTTACATTCTCTCAGACTTAAATTGCTAATTCAATATTCCTGCACATTAGCTATCCCAATGGATAACATTTTCTCATGTATCCTTCCCACTGTAAGAAATACCTATCTAATGACTGTTTCCAGGTATTAGCCTTGCTGACCTTCCCTTTTAAAATGTAAATTCATCATTGTTTGGAATGGCCTGGCTCATGTCTGTAAGGTTGTATCCATCTGGTTAGTAAGCATAGCCATCTCCAGTGCAAATTTTTAGTAATTACCTTTTCCCAGTAATGCTATAAAATATAAAAATATATTCACAAAATATAATATTTCATACAAATGTAAGAATGATAACGCTAAACATAGATTAATGCTAACTATCTATAGAGAACACACACACCATATCAGTTAATCTAATTAAGGAAAACATGTATGACATAACCCAAACACCTGAAAGTATTGTAGGTCTCTGAAAGTTATGTTTAAAAAAAGTTTATTAGCTGTTTTTGTTCCTCAGATATATTTGCCAATGGTGTAATAAATGGGAATGTACAATCAAAAAGAAGGAATCTAATCCAGTCCTGTTTACCCCTGCCTAGATTGTCATGTTCAGATCTCAATCAACCATCTACTAGATGCAGCATATGAAAACTAGCATGTGGTAGTCACCAAAGGCAGCTTTTCTTTAATGGACTCATCTATTCTTTTCTATTGGACTGGGAGAACACAGAAAAAGAGAGACAACCAGTTTCTGAGAATAGTTCATGTATCCTGCAAACTGGCTGGACAGAAATCCTATCCACCCATGGAAATGAGATCTTTCAGGGGGCAGTCAGTCAGTCACTCATATACCATTTTACAATTGATTTGCATTTTTAAGGAAATCATCATCTAGACAAGTGCCATACTCCAGGCAGTTGCAAGATAAAGGTATAGGCACACTCACAATCTGTTTAGAAATAGCAATGCAGGGAGGGGGTGGTCTTCCATTCCCAACCCATCATGTGGAATGACTAAAGAAGCATTTGGAATGAGAACTTGCTCTGCCTGTCAGTCTTTTGTCCAGGGCCCTATTGTCTCCCACTACCTTTGAACCTCACTGCCAGCCATTTGCATTTTCACAGACCTGCATTTTGGCTTCTGTTCTACCCAGGAAAGTACACAAAACACCAACAGACTTTCCCTATGCCTGAAGAAGGGGCTTTGTGCCCGAAAGCTTGCAAAGAACAATTTTTCCATCTATTTAGTTGGTCTAATAAAAGATATCACATCTATCCAAAGAACCTTGTCTGCCTATACACGGACATATTTCAGATGTTGCTGTCTTGCTTCCACTTGTAAGTTAATTGAAAGAATTTGCTACAGATCTACTTCCATTATTATAATCAGAATTGACAATGCCAAGTGTACAAAAGTCACAAGTCGGGTTCCAACAAATAGTAAGTTTGGCTTAAAAAGCCTCAAGACTTGATAAAATTTAATAATCATTAGATGTTTTTATTTGTCTTGTGGTTTGAGTTTGTATGGTGCTCATATTTTATGGTTTCAACTAGCAGCTATGAGTGCTGGAGCCTAATTGTTTAAAAATGGAAGCAAGATTTTCCTACAGTTTGCTGAATCTAGAAGGTGGAGTTTTAAGAGAGAGAGCAAAATATTGTGAGACGTACAATAAGATTTTGACAGTTGTTAAAATGGTGTAATGTATTTTATTTTGGTACCTTAGCATACATCTCACAATGCTATATTTATATCTTTGGTTTCGTCACAGGCCTTAACTTTGGAACTGTGCTATACAAGAATGTTATACTTCTGCACAGACAAGAAAGTAATGATTTTAAAAAAAGAGAGAGAGAGAGAGAATATTTTTTCAACGTGTGAGCTATCAACTATTAGGTTAACACAAGACTAAAACCATTGATTAAACTAATTGTGAGGATCCTTAAATAATTTCAATAATTTGAGATCAAAGGACAGTCAAATGAATATTATGTATACAGAAAAGAAGTTTTATGGTTTCTTTACAGCCATAATATTTTGTATTTAATTAAAGGCTTTATCAATTATGTGGTCTCTTTAAAATTAATCTCTTGGGATTATTTTGTTGTATGGATATGGAAGAGGTTCTGTTTCACTAAATACACAATTTATTCTTATTCATATTTTCTAATTGGGTACTTTTACAAACATAAATCAGTGACATTTCAAACCATAATGTGAATTTAGGGATAGAATTTCAAAATGCATACATTTCTTGGGTCTCTTAACTTCCTTACTATATAATATCACTCACAAACATGCTTTTAAACTCATTCAAAGATAAATATTCTGTTTCCCATACTACTTATTGCATTTCTTTAATTTTTTATAAATGAGAAGTGCATCTAATCTCAGAGTATTAGAAAAGAAAAAAAATATGGTAAAACATTTCAGAACAGAAGTCACTCTTAATTTTTTAGGCCCTGTTACAAGCACAGTGGTTCACTATATATATGCGTACCTGTGCTGGCTTGTTTAGATGTCCAAAGTAATGTTTCAAACTGCACCTGGAACAATGCCCCAGGAACCCCACCCCGCTTTCAGAGAACAGTTTAAGGTAGATGAGATGCATGATATTTTACTGTTATGAACTCTTAATTTTAACTCCATCTTCATCAGTCTTCTCAGTGTTATATTTCTAAATTATTCATTTGTGAGATGAGGTGACTTAATTTTGGATCCAAGGTAGCAATTGCTGCTTGAGTGTGATAAGACTTTTAATTAAACTCCTCCAGGAGTGAACAAAGTGGTATGTGTTAAATAAGTTTTTGCAATGAAAAATGAACCTTTACTTTGCCTTCCACTGGGTAAAGATAGCATCCTTAGAGCATTTGAATATTTTCTGAACTACAAAATAAATTTTAATGCTGTTTATTTATTTTCTTTACATAGTAGATCTTTAAAATGTCATGCTCTTGGCCTCATACAATTTAAATAAAGAAACGTATTCAAAAGGGTATGTGGAAGGGTGTTTCGATACATTTTTGTTCTATGAAGCTATCATGGAGTGCCCTCCAGTCCTGCTTTCATAGGACTGCTGGAACCTTGCCGGGTCTCTGAGAAGCCCAGGTTTATAAGCGGGGAGCCCAAACTCCTTCCCACTCTGAAACCCTTGCCTTTCAGTCACTTACCCTCCTTGATTCTATGTGGACTTGACTGGAGGAACTAGCATCCAGTTCTGCTTCTGAGAGACGGATTTCCCCTTCTCTTGACTCAGTTCAGTGCAACCCACATTTGGAAACAGCACAGAAGACAGTCTTTTCAGAAAAGTTTTTTGCTAAGGTAAAGGCCAGCTAGCCAGCACTTTTCTGTCCCCTCCAAATGGGTTAAGCAGTTCCTCCATCCCCAGTCCAGCTTACACAGCCCTGAACATCAAAAGATACTCAGCATTTCCCTTTCCAATCTCTTCCTCCTACCCAAAGCTTCTTTACTTCTCTCAGCTTCTTTACCTCCTACCCAAAGATTCTTTACTACTCTTTTGGCCCCTTTTGCCTCCCTTTCTACCTTTAATCCCCTCTGAATACTTCCTGTGTGTTAGCCATCTCACCTTTGTTAACAAAGCCTTTTGTGCTAAAGGTTTATCTGGTCTTGTTCTGTATGTAGCCATCCCTACTACTTAGCCTGTGCACAAAGAAGGAGGAGTTAAGGTTGTAAACTGAGTCGTACAATATTATACCAACAATCTGAAATGAAGGAGGGGGGTGTTACAGGTTACCTTTAAACCATCATAAAGACACTTAAAACAGGAGCATTCATCAATTAAAGGGTGTTAACCTATCCTAAGTACCCTCTAGTTTAAAGTTATGTCACTTCAGGTGAGGCGTTGTTTTTGATCCATTTTACTCGGGCCTTTTTAGGGTATTTTTAAACTGTTTTGTGGAGATAAAACTCTGTTTTCATTACTCCAGTATCCCAGGATGCACCATTCCCAGCTCTTACCACTCCTTTGCTCTGGTGGCAAACTTTTAACTCTACTGCCCAGGACCCCAAGCCAACATCCTCTCCTGCCCCTAGGGGGTACAGCCCCAGTACAGTCTGACTACTCCGAGCATCCAGGTACAGTTCACCAGTTTGCTGCTTGTTCTAGTACTCCTCCACCCCCTCACACCCCTACAAAAATCAATGGCAATCTTATTACCAGCTTCCATGAAGAAAATGAGCCAGAGCATGGAAACCATTTTCAGCTGGCTTGGAGCTCTGCCCTGGTATGGCATGCAGGAACCCTGGTGGGTTTCAACCCTGCCCCAATGTGAGTGCTAACTGAACTCCTGCCCTAATATTACATGCAGTGAGACTGCTGGGTCTCATCTCTGCCCTGGTGTGAGTACTAACTGCCACCCTGATGGTTCCCATTCAGTGAAACACAAGCAAGATTTTCGTTCGTTCGTTCATTTCTTCTTTTTCATTATTTTTTCACTGCTTTTTCTTTATTTCTCCCCCAAGCCCATTCACTTCAAACAATTTCAATGTCCCCTGCCAAGCAGCAGAATAAATACACTTTAGAGCTCAGAAGATAAACAGGAATATTGCTTCATTTTCTAAAACCACCAGATGATATCTTGCTCTTGCCAATGTATAGAAGTTTCAGTAGGACAAGTATAAAAAAGCCCTCTAGTCATAACGTTAGAAGGTATATAAAGAAGCATAGTCATTTTTAGACTAGATTAGACTCAGCACAGCTAATTTATGCCAAAGCATCCTGTTTTTGTTTCTTCCTCTTCATCACTTCTACACGCTATTTATTGCATTCACCTGTTATTCTTAGACTACCAACGTTTTGAGGCAGTTGTACTGTCTGTACTTAGCACAAAGTTTATCATAAGCATAACACAGTCCCAAACTAACTGTGGCCACCAGAGGCTACTGAAGTGACCAGAATTAGTTATATCCATGCTTGGATATAAATAATACGTATGTAATTCACTTATGGGGTAGCTGTCTGAAAAAAAGTATTAAAAAACATTTACAAGGCTATTTTGTAGATCCTCTTCAAGTAGGTTCAATGATATTAAAGCTTTTAACTTTTTTTTTTTTATGATAGCCATTAATATTGTGTGTTCTCTTTGAAAACAACTCACAAGGATGCTAGAGTTTAATACATTACAGCTAATTTTTCAACTGAGTACCAAAGCACTCCTCCAAGCACAAAGGGAGGCAATCCCAACAAGGATCAAAGGGGGCAAGAGGGCGCAAAAGCATATGGGAACATCTCCTAGCTAAAAGGAAGACATACACCCAATGGAAGGGAGGGGCCATCACCAGGGAGGACTATACCTCAGTTGCTCAGGGCAGCAGGGGGGAGGTCAGGAAGGCCAAGGTGGAGATAGAACTGGGACTACCTACCCAGATCAAGGACAACAAGAAGTCCTTTTTAAATACATAGGGGGCAAAAAGAAGGTATCAGGTAATGTGGGGCCTCTGCAAGACATGCTAGAAAATCTCGTCATCACCCCAGATGACAAAGCTAGCCTATTTAACAATTATTTGCCTCCATTTTCATGAGTGGGGACCAGATCAGCCCATCCGCCGGGACCCCCTCAGGCCCTGGGGGAGGCATGCCCAGGCCTAGGGTCAGTGAGGATCTAGTCAGGTAACTTCTGGAGGGACTGGACATATTTAAATCAGCTGGTCAGGACGATCTCCACCCCAGAGTGCTGAGGGAATTAACAGAGGTCACTGTGGAACACGTGGCATAGCTTTAAAAGCACTCATGGTGCTCTGTTGTGGTGCCAGAGGACTGGAAAAGGGCCAGTGTGGTTCCTATTTTCAAAAAAGGGAGGAAGTGGGACCGAGGGAACTATAGGCCAGTTAGTCTTACCTCGATTCTTTTTGAGAGAATTATCCTGGTGCATGTCCACGAGGGACCAGCAGGGGAGATTATGCTTACGGGCAACCAGCATGGGTTCATTAGAGGCAGGTCCTGTCAGACCAACCTGGTGGCCTTCTATGACCAGGTCACAAAACCTTTAGATGCAGGGGTAGCAGTGGACGTAGTCTTTCTGGACTGTAGGAAGGCCTTCGACACTGTCTCTCACCCCATTCTCATTAAAAAACTAGGGGACTGTGGCGTCGACACCTACACAGTCAAATGGGTGGCTAACTGGCTAGAGGGCCGCACCCAGAGAGTGGTGGTGGATGGTCATTTTCGACCTGGAGGGATGTGAGCAGTGGGGTCCCCAAGGGCTCGATCCTCGGACCCGCACTGTTCAACATCTTCATCAGTGACTTGGACGAGGGGGTAAAAAGCACCCTGTTCAAATTTGCTGATGACACTAAGATGTGGGGGGATGTGGGCACGCTAGAAGGGAGGAATAGGCTGCAATTGGACCTAGACAGGTTACAGGGGTGGCGGATGAGAACAGGATGGGTTTCAACACTGACAAGTGCAAGGTGCTGCACCTGGGGAGGAAGAACCAGCAGCATACCTACAGGCTGGGGAACTCCCTTCTTGTCAGTGCAGAGGCAGAAAAGGATCTTGGAATCATTATTGATGCCAAAATGAACATGGGCCGACAGTGTGGGGACATGGTCAGGAAGGCCAACCACACCTTGTCATCCATCCACAGATGCATCTCGAGCAGGTCCAAGGAGATGATCCTCCCCCTCTATGTGGCACTGGTCAGGCCGCAGTTGGAGTACTGCATCCAGTTCTGGACACCGCACTTCAGGAGGGATGTGGACAGCTTGGAGCAGGTCCAGAGGAGGGCACTCGCATGATCCAGGAACAGCAGGGCAGGCTAGGGGCAGAGGCTAAGGGACCTGAACCTGTTCAGCCTCCACAAGAGAAGGCTGAGGGGGGATCTAGTGGCATGTTACAAACTAGTCGGGGGGACCAGCAGGCATTGGGGGAGTCCCTGTTCCCCTGAGCACTTACAGGAGTGACTAGAAATAATGGTTACAAGTTGGCAGAGGGTAGATTCAGACTAGACATCAGGAGGCGCTACTTCACAGTCAGGG
The DNA here is from genome assembly GCF_000455745.1 of Alligator sinensis. NCBI lineage: Eukaryota > Metazoa > Chordata > Crocodylia > Alligatoridae > Alligator > Alligator sinensis. Next base: position 2,244,695 of record NW_005842004.1, read on the forward strand.
TGGCTAGGATCTGGAACCAACTTCCGAGAAAAGTGGTTCTGGTCCCCCCCCCCCCCCCCCCTGGGGGGCTTTAGGGGGGGGCAAGAACAAAACCCCCCCCCCCCCACCCTGGGGGTCTTTAAGAGGAGGCTAGATAAACACCTTGCTGGGGTCGTTTGACCCCCAATAATTTTTCCTGCCATGGCAGGGGGGCAGACTTGATGATCTGCTCAGGTCCCTTCTGACCCTTTCAACTATGAAACTATGAAAGAAAGGATGTGCTGGTAGGAGATGAGAGGTGATCTGCTGGACAGATTTGCAGAAAATATATCTTGATTCCATTGGAAATAAGTGGTTTACAAACTCTTCATGTCCTCAGTTTTCAAAAAGGCAATCTAATATTGTCCCTATTACTACTACTATTCTTATTTTACTATCTTAAGGTAGCCTTTTAGAGGAGTAAATGCTGAAAAATTAGATGGAAATTGGATACTTCTGTTTAAGAATGCTATGTGGTAGTGTTCATTTAAAAATATCAGTGTGGTACCTGGTGGCATAGCATCTTGGGTTGCATTTGTATTTCCCCTGGGTTGAATGTTAGACTGTTGTAATGGTGATTCTTTTAAGTTTGTTTTGATGACCAGAATAGTGATAGTGTAGTATTATATGTAATAAGAATTGATGTCACAAAGTACCAAATAATTGGCAAAAAATGATAACAAATGTGAAAATAATGCATCATGAATTGGAGGCAAGGTAAAGATATACCTAAGATTGTCAGGAAGAATAAATTAGGTATGCTAAAAGAAAAGAGGGAGACGTTCAGGGTCAAAATAATGCCCAAGTTCTGGACCATGAAGGCAAATGGGGAATTGGATTAAGAGGAGGTATAAGTAATGAAATATTTAGTGTTTCTTTTCTTTTCTTTTTCCATTTTCTTTAAGAATTACATCTGTCTTTGGCTTTTAACTGGAAAAAGATAATGCAAAGCCATAATCTACATAATCAGATCAGCCATAACAGTAGGCATAGATATTTATTGTTGGCATAAGTATTGTAGTAAGAAGGATATGTAGTTGAGGTTAAAAGTACATATCAAGAACATAAATTTATATCTGCTGCAAGCAAGGTCTTTGCTTCAGGGCTAAATTTTTCATCTTGTTGAAGTAAAAATGTGGTATTGACTTCACTGAATCCAAGATTCTGCATAAAATATCCAAGGAGATCAGTGGAAAAAGAGCAGGAGGTCAATTGGTTAGCCTCATGGGACTCCACAGAGGAGTGTAGAAGTGTTAACAGAAAACACTTATCTAGATTTAAAACAGCAGACAGCACAAGAGAACATTAGTTGAGATGAGGAATGCATATGATGCTGTACTAGAAGGCTGAGGATTAAGGGAGGTAGTAGGAGAATTTGGACAAAGGTGTGAGTGTAAATACACAATTCTGTTTTTGTGGCAAGGATGAAGTATGGAAAAAGTAATGGAGGTCAAAGAAAATTGAAAGGACCTATGGAGGGAAGTGTATGAAAATGAAGGTTGATGAAGATTCAGGAGAGGAAAGAAAGATGGGGTAGGAAAGATTTAAGGTAAGAAGAGTAAAAATTAGCAGAGGGTAAAGCACTGAGTTAGGACAGCGGTTGGCAGGCTTCTGCCAGCATAGGCTGGAGCTTGTAACCCAGCCATGGTTATGAGCTGGGAGCCTTTGCCTCTTGGAGTAGCCAGTTGCCTACCCACATGTTTACTAGATTCCTGACCCCTGCACAGCCACAGTAATGATGGACACAACAGAGCATCAGGCTGCACAGCCAGTGGTGATGTAAAGGGGGTGCATGGGGGTGCACATGTACCCCTTGAGAATGCCGGTGCACCCCCTGACTGGCCATAGTCACCACTTAGGTGATGGGTGGAGGAGCAAGCAGGAGCACCAATGTGTACCCCCCCCCCCCCA